>NC_068448.1:70354117-70636617 GCF_023373465.1 Oncorhynchus keta
TGTGTGTGTGTGTGTGTGTGTGTGTGTGTGTGTGTGTGTGTGTGTGTGTGTGTGTGTGTGTGTCTGGACCCTACAGCCTTGGAACCTAATCACTGCACAGGCCTACACTGCAAAGGGAAATTATATGAATACACACATTGAATGTACTCTGTTTGATTGGTTGTGCCAATCATCTCTTGTTTTTCTACCTTTGTTGTCAATCTGCAGTGAAAGAGCATCATAATGGACATGAGATGAATAGTCCGAGACAACAGAGGTGGTCCTTTAAAAAAAAAAGTGTTCTCAATGTTGGCTACAAAAGCAGTAGAATTTGTTAACATGGGTTCTCCAGAAGACATTGTGGTGGTGGTCTCTTTTGTCATTGGTTTTTATAAACATTCCATTTTCACTTCCTGATTGATTTAGTGTGTAATTGTCAGGATTTACTTTTTTTTTTGCTTCTTGTTAATGGCTGCTCAGCCCCTGACGGGTTGAATTGTGATAGCGCCAATTACTGAACCACGTGGGACTAAGTCATCACAATTACAATACGGAAATAAATCATTATAACTGGGCTGAAAGGGTTTGTCTGTGTGTGTTTGTCAGTGTTTATGGAAATGAGTTTGTTTTGAATTAAATAGAATAGTGAATAGCAATGCATTGCTTTCAGAAGCCAAGTAGGCAGATGTAGGATCTTAATTTGATCCCCCTGTTGCAGGAGAACTTTCCTGCAATGAAGGAAATGTAAAAATTGTTGTGTATTTGACGTTTAAAAAGGTTTCTGAAGTTTGTAATTTCCACTTTGAAATTTCAGACTTGCTTTTCTCTAAATGTATCAACCACTACAAAAATGTCCATACATTTTTGGACATGACAAAGATCCGTTTCAGATCAAAAGGTTGTCAATAAAGCTGTGAATTGGGAGCTGTGTGCGGGCCTTCTTATTCTATACCAGTAATTATAATCCACATCATAATTCACATTTCCTGTTGTTGCATGATTATTTTCCTGCTGTAGCAAACTGGCCCAAATTGAGATTCTTTAACTGTATAACATATTCAACCAACCGAAGGACTACTTGGGAGGACTGTACCTTAATTGGAGGTTTGTAACAGATCAACCATAAAGGTTGAGATAAACACACAACAAATATAATATCACCGTAATAATCTTGAACGTTTCTTGAAAGTAACCATTCATCTCCTCTTTTGTACACCTAAAAAGAGTTATGCTCCTTGAAATCAGGAAACGACTAAAGACAGACAGTAGTGCAGATGCAAAATACAAATACTGTACATCTCAATAGTTGCTCAATTGAGCACAAAATAAGTCAGCCAGACGGCACTTCATTTTAAATCCCATTTTGCTGTCAAATCAGATTCATAGTCCCTACAGTATATACTGTTCTTCAAAGAGATTTAATTTGGTAATTCAACATGTGTAATGTTCTGTGTCGCCCAATTCAGTGTGCCAAATCTGTATATATTACACCCGACTGATCTACAAGACATAGCTAACAATTTAGACCTCTTTGCAGCTTGTTTGCTGTTGTCAACACCCAAGTACTTACAGATATTACCAGAATTTTTGTATTCTCTATTCCCTTTCTAAAATCTCTTACCCTTTCCTTCATCACACACATTCAACACCTTACACACTTGTCTGGCTTTCTGCTCATCTGAGAGACTGAAAACACCTTCATTTCCTCTCTTCACAGGAGATGGACTGGCAGAAATGAAAGAGACTATCTTCAATCGACACTGACCTTAAAAGCATCAGTTCAGGTCAGGTAGAGAGGATTCTGTTCATTTAACTGCTTCTTAAAAGGTATAATCTATTCTGTACCGGAAAGGCCAAACTTAACAGCCATAGAAAAACCTGCCTCTAACTTAACATGATAAATCAAAACAAAATGGAAGTCTGCAAGCGCAAAACATTTTGTCCAAGTGTATTAGAGATATAAGACACCCATAAATCTAATTTAACTGAAATGGGGACTTTGTTATAGAAATAACATCTTTGTCACTGCAAGTCATCAGTGACTGAACTAGACATAGGAACTAGAACAAATAGAGGGATGATTTTCTCATCCTAGTGCTGTGCAACTCGGCTTCCTGCAAGCTGTCACTGGGAAGGTCCCTAATGAGTGGATTTTCAAAGAGTTTTCAGAGTTATCAAAGGGGTGGCTTGTCAGGCAAGCGAACGTTAGGCCCGGATTGATGACAAAGGTGGGTGCCGAATCCACCGATCACAAACAGCAACAATTACATCTGAGGGGAAATACGACACCACGTTCACACTGACAGCTGACACTTCCCAGCTGTTTTTTGAATTGTTTTTCAGACCATGAGACATCTGTGGTGGAAGGTGGAAGAGCTAGAGCAGTGTTTTTCCATCCGGAGGGTTGGTCAGACCTGAGGACCCGGTGACACTTTAGCAGTGTTTTTCAGACCATGAGACATCTTCATCTGACATCTGTGGTGGAAGGTGGAAGAGCTAGAGCAGTGTTTTTCAGACCATGAGACATCTGCGGTGGAAGGTGGAAGAGCTAGAGCAGTGTTTTTCAGACCATGAGACATCTGCGGTGAAAGGTGGAAGAGCTAGAGCAGTGTTTTTCAGACCATGAGACATCTGCGGTGGAAGGTGGAAGAGCTAGAGCAGTGTTTTTCAGACCATGAGACATCTGCGGTGGAAGGTGGAAGAGCTAGAGCAGTGTTTTTCAGACCATGAGACATCTGTGGTGGAAGGTGGAAGAGCTAGAGCGGTGTTTTTCAGACCATGAGACATCTGCGGTGAAAGGTGGAAGAGCTAGAACAGTGTTTTTCAGAACAGAAGACATCCCAAAAATTGGTCTTCTCACAAAAACGTCTGTAGCGTTTAAGTATGACAACAAATGTCTGATGTGACAATTGTCATACTTAAAGATAACTTAACAGAAAATTACTCAAGTAAAAGTGAATGTAACCCAGTAAAATCCTACTTGAGTAAAAGTCTAAACGTATTTGGTTTTAAATATATATAAGTATCGAAAGTTAATGTAATTATTCAAATATACTTTAGTATGAAATTCCTTCCATAATGCAACCAGACGGCATCGTTTTCTTGTTTTTTTTTTAGCCAGGGGCACACCAACATTCAGACATCATTTATAAACCAAGCATTTGTACATTTTCCACCACAGCTAATAAAGCTCCTGTGGCATATGTATTTGTCTGTCATACATAGTCTGTCAACACCTGAAGAGCAGAGACACACAGATATGAACAGTGAGGCAGGATCGGTTCTATAATCAGTACAACTCTTATACAGAAATAATAAATGCGAGCAGACAGGCCTCATATGGTAGGCATGTGATATATGTAGCTCCTGCAGGTTATCACCATGCTGCAACCGCTAACACTCAAAGGGGATCTGCTCCAAGCCCTGTAGCCGGAGATAAAGGTGCAACACGGGGACATAGTGTAATTCCCCCTGCACTGCCACCAGATAGAGGGGCCACAGTCCCACCCCCCTTCTCCCCTGCATCGTTCATGTTCTGTGCACAGCTCAACTCCCCCTCCCCTTGCATGTGTGTGTGTGTGTGTGTGTGTGTGTGTGTGTGTGTGTGTGTGTGTGTGTGTGTGTGTGTGTGTGTGTGTGTGTGTGTGTGTGTGTGTGTGTGTGTGTGTGTGTGTGTGTGTGTGTGTGTGTGTGTGTGTGTGTACAATAAATAACTATCTTTATGGAAAGTCAATGTGCTTGGAAAAGAAAAGCATCTCCCTCTGGAGACTTGCAGTCTTAGGCCTAGATTCAATCAGATCAAGCGTTAACTGGCGATAGTCGACACCCGCATAGCTGATGTTTTGGCAGAGTAGGAGGTGGAACTGCATTGGAGCTGTCAAATCGGTGAGCAGCTGCTCTTATGAACATTGTCATGAAACCACACCCATCCCAATCGCGTTAGAAATTAAGAACAATAAAGAACAGGCTATATAGAAATAATGATGCTGATAATAAAATAATTAGAGTTTCTATCAGCCTAATTGAGGTATAGATTACATCTCACATTCCAGTGCTCCAACTTGTAAACAAAGCTGCGTGGGATTTATCGACTCCATGCAGCCAATGGCAATGTCTGCTTTGTGGATTTGACAGCTCTAACGCAGTTCCACCTCCGATACCGCCAAAACAACCACAATGCAGGTGTCGGCTAGCGTGGATCTGATAGAATGTAGCATTTAATCATTTCCTGGTCAACGACACAAACAGCGATCAGATCCGTCTGATGTCTGATGTGAACACCCTGTTCCTGATAGAGAGGGAACATGTGACCGGGATCCACATGGAGTCTGGGCCCAAAGCAGCGGAAACCACTTAGGCCCAGCTGTCTGCCACATGACACAAAAGGATGGTCCAACTCAGATGGTTTGTCATGACACTCAGTACATCTATATGATGATATAGTGAGGGAACACTTTGAGATAATCATTTAAGCTGTTCTTAAGTAAGGTGTGGTGGATTCATCCATCCCAAAAAACATGAGAAAACACATTTTCTTTTGAAACTATAATTAGCCTAATTGACGTGGGAAAAAGGTGTTGTTGCAGAAGGAAGGCAGCTGTTATTAAAAGGTAATGTCGGTTCTGATGCATCTTTTTCTTTGTCACACGGGTCTCAGGTGCTGTAGAAGAACACTTTTTAGTTGATTATGAAAAAGACATCAGGACTGGGATTACTCACCACAGACTAGCAGAATCCTTTTTATCCTTTTTTCCTGACGAGCCAGATGCGAAGGAGATACTACTTCCTCGGGGACAGGCCCCGATCCTCGTGATCTGCGCCTTCTGAGAATTCGTAGGCGATCGAATAAACCCCCGCTTCCCTCCATTCTGCTAGCAAACGTGCAAGCTTTGGAGAATAAAATTGACGAGTTATGAGGAAGACTAATCTACCAACAGGACATTAAAAATGGTAACATCTTGTGCTTCATAGAGTCGTGGCTGAACGATGACAATATCAACATACAGCTGGCTGTTAAGGCTAGGCGTCCCGCTAGCGGAAAAACGTCCGGTGAAGCTGGAGGGCACGCAATTCAAATAAATATTCATAAAAATTATGGATATTAAACTTTTATGTATTTACAAGTGTCTTATATCAATTAAAATTCTTAAATTCTTGTTCATCTACCTGCACTGTCCAATTTACAGTAGGCTTTACAGCGAAAGCATGCCATGCGATTGTTTGAGGACAGCGCCCCATGTCAAAATATTTTTCCACCGGCACAAGGTTTCATAAATTCACAAATTAAATATTGACTTACTTTTTGAAAATCTTCCTCTGATTTGTCATCCAAAGGGTCCCAGCTACAACATGTAGTGCCATTTTTGTTTGATAAAATCCTTCTTTATATCCCAAAATCAGTTTAGTTGGCGCCATCGATTTGAGTAATCCACTCGTTCAACTTGCAGAGAAAGGATTCCAAAAATCTACCGCTAAACTTTGTTAAAACTAGTCAAAATACATTTCTATTTAATCCTCAGATACCCTAAAATGTCATTAAACTATAATATTTAATACAGAAAGAAGTATGTTCAATAGGAAAACAATATTAGCAGGTGCGCGTCCTTGCACACGCATAGACTGATTTCCATGTCTGAGTCTCAGTACTAAAACTCATAATTCTTCCTCGCTTGGGAAGAAACAAGCCTGAAACCTTGAACAAAGACTACTGACATCCAGTGGAAGCCATAGGAATTGCATACTGGGAGTGAGACTTAATATTTTCCTATACATTCTATTGGAAGAGCATGGGCTCTCAAACAACAACAAAAATATGGTTGGTTTTTCTTTGGATTGTCTTCTACCATATCTATTGTGTTATAGTCTACTACATTATTTTAACATTTCTACAAACTTTAGAGTGTTTTCTTTCCAATGGTACCAATTATATGCATATTCTGGCTTCAGGGCCTGAGCAACAGGCAGTTTACCTTGGGCACGTCAGTCAGGCAGCAATGGAGAAAAATAGACCCTAGCCTGAAGAATATTCATACGATGTACCGGCAGGATAGAACAGTGGCTTCTGGTAAGACAAGGGGCAGTGGACTATGTATTTTTGTAAATAACAGCTGGTGCACGATATCTAAGGAAGTCTCGAGCTATTGCTCACATAAGGTAGAGCATCTCATGATAAGTTGTAGGCCACACTACCTACGGAGAGAGTTTTCATTTGTATTCTTCGTAGCTGTTACCATCACAGTCAGAGGTTGGCACTAAGACAGCATTGAATGAGCTGTATTCCTGCCATAAGCAAACAAGAAAACGCTCCTAGTAGCCGGGGACTTTAATGGGGGGAAACTTAAATCAGTTTTTACCAAATTTCCAGAGGAAAAATAACTCTGGACCACTTGTACTCCACACACAGGGACGCATACAAAGCTCTCCCTCGCCCTCCATTTGGCAACTCTGACTATAATTCTTTCCTCCTGATTCCTGCTTACGAGCAAAAATTAAATCAGGAAGCACCAGTGACTTGAGACAATAGCCTCTCTGTCAATGTGATCAAGATGATTGTGGACTACAGGAAAAGGGTGACCGAGCACGCCCCCATTCTCATTGATGGGGGTGCAGTGGAGCAGGTTGAGAGCTTTAAGTTCTTTGGAGTCCACATCACCAAAAAAACTAACATGGTCCAAGCTCACCAAGACAGTCATGAAGAGGGCACAGCAAAAACCTATTCCACCTCAAGAGACTGAAAAAATTTGCCATGGATCCTCAGATCCTCAAAAGGTTCGACAGCTGCACCATCGAGAGCATCAAAAAACTGGTTGCATCACTGCCTGGTATGGCAACTGCTCGGCCTCCAACCACAAGGCACTACAAAGGGTAATGCGAACTGCCCAGTACATCACTGGTACAAAGCTTCCTGCCATCCAGGACCTTATAATAACGTCATCAAATCAAATTTTACTGGTCGCGTACACGTATTTAGCAGATGTTATTGCGGGTGTAGCGAAATGCTTGTGTTACAAGCATTACCTTCTCAGATGATGTGTTTATTAAAGAGTGCAGTGTGACCACAGATGGATGATCAGATGGAGGAAAAGATATGAACGATAGAATAACTACTTAAAGAGGTGATTACAGAGATAAATGAGAAATTACTTTTACACTGTAGACTTTAAAGGGACGGAAGGTCACATTGACACACTGCTGCAGTGATGTTTCAATGAGCGAAAACTTCTGAAGTTCAGTCCGCTCAAGAGAGTTTCCGTCTCAACCGTTAATCTCTTTGAGAAAGTGTGTCGGGGAAGAAGAGGAAAGAAGAGGCGATAGACAATAAGGTGCATCTGGGGGGATCAGTGCCTCAGTTAGGAGTTCTATCTTTCTTAAAGGCTTTGTTCAGCCAACCTAATGAGCATTAGCGGGAATGATGAGCTTTTAAAAGATCGCCACGGTCCGCAGGGCCGCAGGAATGAACTGGGCTTCCCCCCCCAGCCTTCTCTCCAACCCTCCATGACAATCTGAAATTTAATGTTCCAATTGCTATGAAATTCTAAAGAAAAACCTTTAATTTGTGATGTCAGTCTGCAATCGGCAGTTCAAAGAATAACAAAGCTGGAGAAATGTGACCATGTTAAAATTCATAGACAGAGCTATGGGTCCATGGACTGACCATCCATGATACTAACATGATAGTGTTAACCATGTTTTGAGGCTATACAGTGTTTGTTGACAATAACTTTGTTTACAAACAAAGGGGTAAAACAAGCTTATATTTCGGATTCTGATGAGGTGAGACAATTGAGCTAAGCTTATGAGGCATTTATCAATCAAAGGTATTATAGTTTCAAAATGGATGTAGCTATTGCAGATTGCAGATTGCAGATTTAAGTGATTGTATGTGAAACTGAACATCATATGATTTCTCGATTTTAAGTTATACGTCATTTTGTGTTTTTTTAATGATCTTTCATTCACCTTTTTGAGATTCACACATAGCATAGCATGTAATGGCATAATTTCCTCAATCAAAAGTTCACCGTATTAAAAAATAAAAATAGGTTTGCTGGGTGAATCCTGCAGCTAACAGACAGGTGTCAGGTCACCCTTTAGGCAAGCCATCCAAACCGCTCCAACAGAGTAATTGCCAGCCTGGCTGACAGTCATAGTGGTAAGAAATGAGGAGGCTAACATTATTACTTGGGGTGGAATGAAAAGCCTCATTCCAGTCAGAAAGAGCCAAACACTGCCTTATCACTGGGATCCCAGCCTTCGCAAGGTCGTCATTTCTGTTATTTAGCTTCAAATCGAGTCGAAGACCAGTCAACGTTTCACCACCTGATAAAGGACTAGCACTCTGTGTTTTATTGACAACAGTAAATACATATCCTTTCCCCCATAAGGTTGTTAGGTTTTGTTACAAGAGCACAGGTAGTGTACTTTGGTATACTTTATTTTGGTTGTAATGATGAGTGACACCGCGATCAGGCCAAAAAAACACTGTTGCTTGACAGTTAAAGGGACATTACACTCTAAGCATCCAAGCATCCAAGCAAGTTTCCAAGCTTCAAAAGGGGTCTTCTATCGAGATATAATATAAATACAAAAGTATGTGGACTCCCCTTAAAATTAGTGGATTCGGATATTTCAGCCACACCTGATTCTGACAGGTATATAACCACCATGCAATCTCCGCCATGCAATCTCCATAGACAAACATTGGCAAAAGAATGGTCACACCGAAGACCTCAGTGACTTTCAACATGGCACCGTCATAGGATGCCACCTTAACAACAAGTGAGTTCGTCAAACTTCTGCCCTGTTAGTTCTACCCAGGTCAACTGTAAGTGCTGTTATTGTGAAATGGAAACATCTAGGATTAACAACAGCTCAGCCACGAACACAGAACGGGACCGCCGAGGTCTGAAGGTCGTAGTGCGTAAAAATCATCTGTTCTCGGGTGGAACACTCACACTACTGAGTTCAAAACTGCCTCTGGAAGCAACATCAGCACAATATGTTTTTGGGGGGGAGCTTCATGAAATGGGTTTCCATGGCCGAGCAGCCACACACAGGCCTAAGATTACCATGCGTAATGCCAAGTGAAGGCTGGATTGGTGTAAAGCTTGCTGCTATTGGACTGGCAGTCAGACGGATGACTCTGGATTTAGCAGATGCCAGGAGAAGGCTACCTTCCCGAACGCATAGTGCCAAATGTAACGTTTGGTGGATGAGGAATAATGGTCTGGGGCTGTTTTTCATGGTTCTGGCTCGGCCCCTCAGTTCCAGTGAAAGGAAGTCTTAACGCCACAGCATACAATGATATTCTAGACAATTCTGTGCTTCCAACTGTGTGGCAACAGTTTGGGGAACATGCCCAAAGCACAAAGCGAGGTCCATACAGAAATGGTTCGTCAAGATCGGTGGAGAAGAAACTGACTGGCCTGCACAGAGCCCTGACTTCAACCCCATCGAAAACCTTTGTGATGAATTGGAACTCCAACTGCGAGCCAGGCCTAATCTCCCAACATCAGTGTCTGACATCACTAATGCTCTTGTGGTTGAATGAATGCAACTCCCCCCAGCAATGTTCCACCATCTAGTGGAAAGCCTTCCCAGAAGAGGGGAAGCTGTTATAGCAGCAAAGGGGGGACGAGCAGGTGTTCGTATTCTTTTGGTCATGTAGTGTATGTCCATGTCTCGGGCCATTTATTGTGTAGAACCAGCTACAGATGTTAGGATCTTAATTTGACATATATTGTCACAGCAAAATAATCCTACAGCAACCGGATTTGAATGTTTAGCCCATAATGTTGTTTTATTGGTGGTTTGGCTTTTTGCTGACCAAAAGTTGAGGTTTTCAGTTAAGTTACACTACCGTTCAAAAGTTTGGGGTCACTTAGAAATGTCCTTGTTTTTGAAAGAAAAGCTTTTTTTTTGTCCATTAAAATAACATCAAATTGATCAGAAATACAGTGTAGACATTGTTAATGTTGTAAATTACTATTGTAGCTGGAAACGGCTGATTTTGCTAACACAACGGTTGATGTTGTGTTAGCTAATCTAAGTTTATAATTTTAAAGGCTAATTAATCATTAGAAAACTATTTTACAATTATGTTAGCACAGCTGAAAACTGTTGTTCTGATTAAAGAAGCAATAAAACTGGCTTTCTTTAGACTAGTTGAGTATCTGGAGAATCAGCATTTGTGGGTTTGATTACAGGATCTAAATAGCCAGAAACAAAGATCTTTCTTCTGAAAATCGTCAGTCTATTCTTGTTATGAGAAATGAAGACTATATCATGCGAGAAATTGCCAATAAACTGGAAACTCATACAATGCTGTGTACAACTCACAGAACAGGACAGCGCAAACGAGCACTAACCAGAAAAGAAAGAGGAGTGGAAGGCCCCGGTGCACAACTGAGCAAGAGAACAAGTACATTAGACGCCTCACAAGTCCTCAACTAGCAGCTTCATTGAATAGTACCCGCAAAACACTAGTCTCGACGTCAACAGTGAAGGGACGAATCCGGGATGCTGGCAGTCTAGGCAGAGTTCCTCTGTTCAGTGTCTGTGTTCTTTTGCCTATCTTAATATTTTATTTTTATTGGCCAGTCTGAGACGTGGCTTTTCCTCATTATCCCAGAGTTCTCTCGTCACTGTCACTGCCCATGTCCTTTAATGTTGATGATGTGGTTTTTAATGACAAGAAGCACATGGCTCATCACTTCGTTAAGTCAGGATTCCTATTTGACTCAGCCATGCTTCCTTGCCAGTCCAAAATTTCCTCATCTCCCACCCTTATAATGTGACTATCCCTAATGCTTCTCCCTCTTTTCCAATGCCCCGCTACAAAGTTTCTCCCTGCAGGCAGTCACTGGGGTACTATATAATGAAGCTGCCAGTTAAGGACGTGTGAGGCGTCGGTTTCTCAAACTAGACACTCTAATGTACTTGTCCTCTTGCTCAGTTGTGCACTGGGGCCTCCCACTCCTCGTTCAATTCTGGTTTAAGCCAGTTTGATCTGTTCTGTGAAGGGAGTAGTACACAGCGTTGTATGAGATCTTCTGTTTTTTGGCAATTTTTCGCATGGAATAGCCTTCATTTCTCAGAACACGAGTAGACTGACGAGTTTCAGGAAAAGGTGATTTGTTTCAGGAGAAAGTTATTTGTGTCTGGCCATTTAGAGCCTGTAATCAAACCCACAAATGCTGATGCTCCAGATACTCAACTAGTCTAAAGAAGGCCAGTTTTATTAATTCTTTAATCAGAACAATAGTTTTCAGCTGTGCTAACATAATTGCAAAAGGGTTTTCTAGTGATCAATTAGCCTTTTAAAATGATTAACTTGGATTAGCTAACACAACGTGCCATTGGAACACAGGAGTGATGGTTGCTGATAATGGGCCTCTGTACGCCAATGTAGATGTTCCATAAAAAAACTGCCATTTCCAGCTACAATAGTCATTTACAACATTAACAATGTCTACACTGTATTTCTGATCAATTTGATTTTATGTTAATGGAAAAAAAGTTGCTTTTCTTTCAAAAACAAGGACATTTCTAAGTGACCCCAAACTTTTGTACGGTAGTGTATGTAAATCACAAAGATAATTTGCATTTCCTGTGAAATTTTCAGCAACAAAAGCGTGATCAAATTAAAATCCTCTATCTGTGTATGTCTCAATCCAAAATAAATGGGAGAGATAAGCATCATGTAATTTCCTGAATGTATTTGGTGCTAATCTTTTCAATTCATTTTAGATTGAGGCACTGTCACGCAAGAAAGAAAGACAATAAACCTAGGGAGACCCATGGCAGTATCCACCTTCCTCTGCCAAGCCAGAAAAACACATGTAAGATATTGGTAGGGTTTTTTAGGTGCTCTAATATCTCCTGTTTGATGTGTATGGTCATGCACTTGAGAATGGGAGGACAAGGAAATGCTTCACTGGTTGTAAAGATGAATAATTAGCAAGGCGTAGAGCCTCCTTAGGGATAACTAACACTAATGACTAAATGCTGATTTATGACTTTTGGGGCACGACTTTGAGAATGTAATTTGAGAGAGAAGTGGTGGAATTAAGTGATGCAGACAAACAGTAATTTGGCAACAGTCATTTCAAACTGGGTTTCTGAAGAGACATGTAAACACCAGACCAATGTTATGACTTGTTTTTCCAATGATTAATAATATTCTCTATCTCTCTCCCTCTCTCTCTGCCTCTCTCTTTCTGCCTCTCTCTGCCTCTCTCTCTCTCCCTCTCTCTCTGCCTCTCTCTCTCTCCCTCTCTCTCTGCCTCTCTCTTTCTGCCTCTCTCTCTGCCTCTCTCTCTCTCCCTCTCTCTCTGCCTCTCTCTCTCCCTCTCTCTCTGCCTCTCTCTTTCTGCATCTCTCTGCCTCTCTCTCTGCCTCTCTCTCTGCCTCTCTCTTTCTGCATCTCTCTCTGCCTCTCTCTCTCTGTCTCTCTCTCTCTATCTCCCTCTCTCTCTGCCTCTCTCTTTCTCCCTCTCTCTCTGCCTCTCTCTCTCTCCCTCTCTCTCTGCCTCTCTCTCTCCCTCTCTCTCTGCCTCTCTCTTTCTGCATCTCTCTGCCTCTCTCTCTGCCTCTCTCTCTCTCCCTCTATCTCTGCCTCTCTCTCTCTCTCTCTCCCTCTCTCTCTCTCTGCCTCACTCTTTCTGCATCTCTCTGCCTCTCTCTTTTGCCTCTCTCTCTCTCTCTCTCTCTCTCTCTCTCTCTCTCTCTCTCTCTCTCTCTCTCTCTTTGCCTCTCTCTGCCTCTCTCTCTCTCTCTCTCTCTCTCTCTCTCTCTCTCTGCCTCTCTCTTTCTGCATCTCTTTGCCTCTCTCTCTGCCTCTCTCTCTGCCTCTCTCTCTCTCTCTCTCTCTCTCTAAGATACATTTTCAGTGCAAGTCCTCAAGTCTCAGGTGGATATAAAAAGGTCAGAGATCCTACTCTAAGGGGCTTACAGTTCATGTTTACTGCATCCCATACCTCTGATGTCATGTGTTTGACCTTTATATTAGATGGGCTAATCTTGATGCATGGAACTCCACTCTGTGAACGTCTAAATGTGTTTATACAGTGCCTTGCGAAAGTATTCGGCCCCCTTGAACTTTGCGACCTTTTGCCACATTCCAGGCTTCAAACATAAAGATATAAAACTGTATTGTTTTCTGAAGAATCAACAACAAGTGGGACACAATCATGAAGTGGAACGACATTTATTGGATATTTCAAACTTTTTTAACAAATCAAAAACTGAAAAATTGGGCGTGCAAAATTATTCAGCCCCTTTACTTTCAGTGCAGCAAACTCTCTCCAGAAGTTCAGTGAGGATCTCTGAATGATCCAATGTTGACCTAAATGACTAATGATGATAAATTCAATCCACCTGTGTGTAATCAAGTCTCTGTATAAATGCACCTGCACTGTGATAGTCTCAGAGGTCCGTTAAAAGCGCAGAGAGCATCATGAAGAACAAGGAACACACCAGGCAGGTCCGAGATACTGTTGTGAAGAAGTTTAAAGCCGGATTTGGATACAAAAAGATTTCCCAAGCTTTAAACATCCCAAGGAGCACTGTGCAAGCGATAATATTGAAATGGAAGGAGTATCAGACCACTGCAAATCTACCAAGACCTGGACGTCCCTCTAAACTTTCAGCTCATACAAGGAGAAGACTGATCAGAGATGCAGCCAAGAGGCCCATGATCACTCTGGATGAACTGCAGAGATCTACAGCTGAGGTGGGTGACTCTGTCCATAGGACAACAATCAGTGGTATATTGCACAAATCTGGCCTTTATGGAAGAGTGGCAAGAAGAAAGCCATTTCGTAAAGATATCCATAAAAAGTGTTGTTTAAAGTTTGCCACAAGCCACCTGGGAGACACACCAAACATGTGGAAGAAGGTGCTCTGGTCAGATGAAACCAAAATTGAACTTTTTGGCAACAATGCAAAACGTTATGATTGGTGTAAAAGCAACACAGCTCATCACCCTGAACACACCATCCCCACTGTCAAACATGGTGGTGGCAGCATCATGGTTTTGGCCTGCTTTTCTTCGGCAGGGACAGGGAAGATGGTTAAAATTGATGGGAAGATGGATGGAGCCAAATACAGGACCATTCTGGAAGAAAACCTGATGGAGTCTGCAAAAGACCTGAGACTGGGACGGAGATTTGTCTTCCAACAAGACAAAGATCGAAAACATAAAGCAAAATCTACAATGGAATGGTTAAAAAATAAACATATCCAGGTGTTAGAATGGCCAAGTCAAAGTCCAGACCTGAATCCAATCGAGAATCTGTGGAAAGAACTGAAAACTGCTGTTCACAAATGCTCTCCATCCAACCTCACTGAGCTCGAGCTGTTTTGCAAGGAGGAATGGGAAAAAAATTCAGTCTCTCAATGTGCAAAACTGTTAGAGACATACCCCAAGCGACTTACAGCTGTAATCACAGCAAAAGGTGGTGCTACAAAGTATTAACTTAAGGGGGCTGAATAATTTTGCACGCCCAATTTTTCAGTTTTTGATTTGTTAATATAATAATATATGCCATTTATCAGACGCTTTTATCCAAAGCGACTTACAGTCATGTGTGCATACATTCTACGTATGGGTGGTCCCGGGGATTGAACCCACTACCCTGGCGTTACAAGCACCATGCTCTACCAACTGAGCTACAGAAAAGTTTGAAATATCCAATAAATGTCGTTCCACTTCATGATTGTGTCCCACTTCTTGTTGATTCTTGTCACGTTCTGTCCATCGTTCATATGTGTTTTCCTTGTTTTAGTGTTGGTCAGGACGTGAGCTGGGTGGGCATTCTATGTTGTGTGTCTGGTTTGTCTATTTCTATGTTTGGCCTGATATGGTTCTCAATCAGAGGCAGGTGTTAGTCATTGTCTCTGATTGGGAACCATATTTAGGTAGCCTGTTTTGTGTTGGGCTTTGTGGGTGATTGTTCCTGTCTCTGTGTTTGCACCAGATAGGACTGTTTAGGATTTCACTTTTCTTGTTTTGTATAGTCTGTTCATGTCTTTATTAAAAACATGAATAACCACCACGCTGCATTTTGGTCCGCCTCTTTCACCAGGAGAAAACCCTTACAATTCTTCACACAAAAATACAGTTTTATATCTTTATGTTTGAAGCCTGAAATGTGGCAAAAGGTCGCAAAGTTCAAGGGGGCCGAATACTTTCGCAAGGCACTGTATCTCTATCCCTTGAGTCCTTCCCCCTCTATCACCTGCTCTACCATTTTTGGTCTATATATTTGTATTCGTGGTACATTTTGCCTCCATGTACTGTAGGTCTTGTAAAAATAAAACTTTTTTGGAGAAGTGATCAGAAAATGTAGGTTCCCACATCTAATAGAGAGATATTATTGCATATTATGTCATGATTGGTAATGTAATAACGCTTGGGTACGAATTGCGTCACATCCAATTCATGCAACCCGTAAATACTTTGGTTCCCTAATATCAGTATAGGATATTGAAATAAATTGTATTATAAGGAAGAGCAATGGATTAAAGAACATGAGAATAATAATTATGTCTTGTCATTTTTCTCAGCGAGGAGTAAAACCAGGAGTAATTACATTCCATCCTTAGAATTAATCCATCCCTAAAGAGAATCGTAGGACTCACCTTCACAAAGTCTATTTAAATGAGGATATTCATCTACACAGTCTACATCTGCAGGAAACTTGGAACACAAACAATCAGGGTCATATAGGTCATGCATACCACCCTGCATCCCACCACTGGCTTGGTTCTGAAGCTAAACAGGGTTGGTCCTGGTTGGTCCCTGGATGGGAGACAGATGCTGCTGGAAGTGGTGTTGGAGGGCCAGTAGGAGGCACTCTTTCATCTGGTCTAAAACATATTCCAATGCCCCAATGAATGGGGGCACTGCTCTGTGTAGGGTGCCGTCTTTCGGATGGGATGTTAAGCAGGTGTCCTGACTCTCTGAGGACATTAAAGACCCCATGGCACTTATTGTAAGAGTATGGATGTTAACCCCGGTGTCCTGGCTAAATTTCCAAGCTGTCCCTCATACCATCATGGTCACCTAATCTTCCCCAGTTTACAATTGGCTCATTCATCCCCCTCCTCTCCCCTGTAACTATTCCCCAGGTTGTTGCTGTAAATGAGAATGTGTTCTCAGTCAATTTACCTGGTAAAATAAATAAAAAATAAAAATGATGCAGCTGGTAAAAAAAATACTGATGAGAAGGGAAGTGTGTGATTGTGGTAGTTAAATAGAAGTGTTTAGTATGCTTGTAAGACGAGACTTTGATGAAGCACGGAGTGGCTCACACGGATTAATCCGTTACATGTAAGGGATTATAAAAAACGGTAACTGTAATCCGTTACGTTGCCAACAAAAATATTGTAATCAGATTACAGATGCTTTTGAAAAACTAGATGATTACTTCGAGGATTACTTAGAAATTCAGAAAGGATTTTTGCGGAACAAATTCTTTGAAACTTCTATGTTTTCTCAATGACATTCAAATCAGCATTGAAAAAATGTGCAAGTTTAAATTTGTTCCACCTGAGCGTGTCTGACCACAAGTCAGAGACCACTACGATGACACACCAAATGTGTTTGATGGATCGTGGGAAAAGAACAGGAATAGGTTTTTGTAGGCTACTGTCCAAGCTATGTCTTCCAATGGTGCGACTGCTGTCGGCATCCATAGATTATCCAACTTGAATAAACGCTTGGAGGTAAGGATGACAGCAGTGGTGGAGTCTACGGTGATACGGATATCACTTCTTATTGATATCTACATAGCGCATTGATGTGAATCACACTGCTGCTCTCTCATTTAGCTATTTGGCCTTCACGGATTGTGGGTGTTGTGGATGACTGTTCACAAATCTATGTATGTGTATGTTTATGTGTATTTGAGCCCAATAATGGTTGAATTCAAGAAGTTTAACGTGTTTATCAATCATTGTTTTTGAAACCAGTGGACAGCCAGTGAAAACACAGGTCTCAACGTTAACAGTGAAGAGGTGACTCCGGGATGCTGGACTTCTAGGCAGAGTTCCAAAGAAAAAGCCATATCTCAGACTGGCCAATAAAAAGAAAAGATGGGCAAAATAACACAGATACTGGACAGAGGAACTCTGCCTAGAAGGTCAGCATTCCAGAGTCACCTCTTCGCTGTTGATGTTGAGATGGGTGTTTTGCGGGTACTGCCAGTTGAGGACTTGTGATGTGTCAGTTTCTCAAACTAGACACTCTAATGTACTTGTCCTCTTGCTCAGTTGTGCACCGGGGCCTCCCAATCCTCTTCCAATTCTGATTAGAGACAGTTTGAGCTGTTCTGTGAAGGGAGTAGTATACAGCGTTGTACGAGATCTTCAGTTTCTTGGCAATTTCTCGCATGGAATAGCCTTCATTTCTCAGAACAAGAATATACTGACAAGTTTCAGAAGAAAGAGCTTAGTTTCTGGTCATTTAGAGTCTGTAAATGAACCCACAAATGCTGATGCTCCAGTTACTCAAACTAGTCTAAAGAATGCCAGTTTTATTGTTCAAAGCGTTTTCTAGTAATCAATTAGCCTTTTAAAATTATAACCTTGGATTAGCTAACATAACATGCCATTAGAACACAGGAGTGATGGTTGCTGATAATGAGCCTCTGTACGCCTATGTAGATATTCCATAAAAAACCTGCCGTTTCCAGCTGCAATAGTCATTTGCAACATTAACAATGTCTACACTGTATTTCTGGTCAGTTTGATGTTATTTTAATGGACAAAAAAGGTGCTTTTCTTTCAAAATTTTTACATTTTACATTTACATTTAAGTCATTTAGCAGACGCTCTTATAAGGCATTTTTAAGTGACCAACTTAGTGAAGACATCAAAACTATTAAATAACACATGGAATCATGTCGTAACCAAAAAAGTGTTAAACAAATAAAACATATATTTTATATTTGAGATTCTTCAAAGTAGCCACCCTTTGCCTTGATGACAGCTTTGCACACTCTTGACATTCTCTCAACCAGCTTCATAAGGTAATCACCTGGAATGCATTTCAATTAACAGGTGTGCCTTGTTAAAAGTTCATTGTGGAATTTCTTTCCTTCTTAATGTGTTTGAGCCAGTTGTTGAATCAGTTGTCTTGTGACAAGGTAGTGGTGGTATACAGAAGATAGCCCTATTTGGTAAAATACCAAGTCCATATTATGGCAAGAACAGATCAAATAATCATAAAGAAACAGCAGTCCATCATTACTTTAAGACATGAAGATCAGTCAATATGGAACATTTTAAGAACTTTGAAAGTTTCTTCAAGAGCAGTCTCAAAAACCGACACTTGCTTTGATGAAACTGGTTCTCACTAGGAATGCCAATGGAAATGAAGACCCAGAGTTACCTCTGATGAAGAGGATATGTTCATTAGAGTTCCCAGCCTCAGAAATTGCAGCCCAAATACATGCTTCACAGAGTTCAAGTAACAGGCACATCTGAACATCAACTGTTAAGAGGAGACTGCGTGAATAAGTCATGGACATTAGAGTGGTGGAAATCTGTCCTTTGGTCTGATGAGTCCAAATTTGAGATTTCAAACCGCTGTGTCATTGTGAGATGCAGAGTAGGTGAACGGGTGATCTCCGCATGTGAAGCATGGAGGAGGTATGGTGGTGTGAGGGTGCTTTGCTGGTGACATTGTCAGTGATGTATTTAGAATTCAAGGCACACTTATCCAGAATGGCTACCACAGCGATACGCCATCGCATCTGGTTTGCACTTAGTGGGAATATCATTTGTTTTTCAACTGGACAATGACCCAGAACACACCTTTAGGCTGTGTAAGGGCTATTTGACCAAGAAGGAGAGTGATGGAATGGTGCATCAGATGACCTGGCCTCCACAACCCAATTGAGATGATTTGGGATGAGTTGGACCTCAGAGTGAAGGAAAAGCTGCCAACAAGTGCTCAGCATATGTGGGAACTCCATCAAGACTGTTGGAAAAGCATTCCTCATAAAGCTGGTTGAGAGAATGCCAAGATTGTGCAAAGCTGATATCAAGTCAAATTTTGAAGAATACAAAATGTATTTAGATTTGTTTAACACTTTTTTGGTTACTTCATGATTCCGTATGTGTTATTTCATAGCCTCATAACTTTGTTAAAACTATAATTTTGATATTATGGATGGTCAGTTCTTGCATCCATTGCTCTGTCTATTAATCTGAGAGTGGTTACATTTCTCCAGGCCCATCCCTCAGCTTTTTACCCAAAACAGAGGCTGGGCAGCCGTTTTGTTAATGTTTCATCTGTGGATTTGCCCTTTAGAAAGCTGCATATTATCAAGATATCCAATTGTCACCAACAAAAAGGTCAACAATAGGCATATATCAAATGCAGCATATGGCATTCATTTTTCACATGTAAATAGCACTTTTCAGTAGGGCTCAAAGCATGCCATTCCATGAGTGCAGCATTTATTTTTCAAAACAATAAGCCCAATCAGTCCTCCATGACAACAAAATCATAAACAACAAAGTAGGGCTGGCTAATAAATCCTTACTTTTGGGGTTATGCTCAGGTTAAACAATTTGGCTAATCTATACTTTCATATTTCCAAGTCCTTTCCTTGAAGATCAAGGGGTATAACATGTATTGGAATGACTGGAATTCTGACAGACTTTGGTTTTTAATGTAAAGACAGAATTTAATAGTATTATTATATATGTAGTAGAAAGCCATGGATTAGAAGAAGCCTACATAACCAACCCATAAAGTAAAACTTAACATCCATATATGGCCAGCTATGTCAACTTTAACATTGATTTATCCTGCTGTCATGATGTTGGCTTGATGGGGGAGGTTTATGACCCCCATAAATACCTTTCCCCCCTGTTTCTCTCTCTTTACTCTATAGAGTTGAATCTTGAAAAAGCCCTTTGTTAACATAGAGATTCTGGTCACATCAAAAGATGGGAAACGGAACCATAATCCAACCAGTTGAAAATATGCATTGGGACTTAACCTGTTAGTCCACTAGGGGCATTATTTCATTTTTGGATAAAAAGACGTGCCCGTTTTAAGCGCAATATTTTGTCACGAATATATTCTCGACTATGCTTGGAATTGATAGTTTTGGAAAGAAGACACTCTGACGTTTCCAGAACTGCAAAGATTTTCACTGTGAGTGCCGTTGAACAAAAGCTTCAGGCAAAACCAAGATGTTTGAGCACCCAGGAAATGAACAGGATTTCTGAAGCTACGTTTTCCATGATCGCCTTATATGGCTGTGAATGCGACAGGAATGAACGGACACTTTCTATCGATTCCCCAAGGTGTCTGCAGCATTGTGACGTATTTGTAGGCATATCATTGGAAGATTGACCATAAGAGACTACAATTGCCAAGTGTCCCGCACGGTGTCTGCGTGGAAATTGGTGCGCAAAAGTCAGCTACCAGTATTTTTCCATCCGAATCAGAGAAGAATGCAGGCTTCCAGGGACGGCATTTCAATGAAGAGATATATGACAAAACACCTTGAGGATTGATTCAAACAACGTTTTCCATGTTTCAGTCGATATTATGGAGTTAATTCGGAAAAAGTTTGACGTGTAGGTGACTGAATTTTCGGTTAGTTTCGGTAGCCAAATGCATAGTAACAAAACGGAACGTTGTGTCCTACACAAGAATCTTTCAGGAAAAACTGGACATCTGCTATGTAACTGAGAGTCTCCTCATTGAAACATCTGAAGTTCTTCAAAGGTAAATTATTTTATTTGATCCCTTTGCTGGTTTTTGTGAATATGTTGCGTGCTAAATGCTAACGCTAAATGCTAAGCTAGCTATCACCACTCTTACACAAATGATTGATTTTCTCTGGTTCTAAAGCATATTTTGAAAATCTGAGACGACAGGATTGTTAAGAAAAGGATAAGCTTGAGAGCAGGCATATTTATTTCATTTCATTTGCGATTTTTAGAAATCGCTAACGTTGCGTTATGGTAATGAGCTTGAGGCTGTAGTAACGCGACCGCATGCGGGATGGGGCGGACTATGAATGAGGTTAATGAATATGATGTCAGTTCAGTTGATGTCTGAGACATGACAACTTGCAGGCTTGTTTTCGAGTTGCTGTGCGTTTTGTTGCCAACCTATTTTGTTACCTGACAACTTTACGGTTTTCACTTTTTAATTACCGTTCATATATTTATTTATTTTTTTCTCAACTTTTTCACTCCGGACGCTTTATCTGGACACGATTCGTCAGGACCTCCAACAGCCGAAGCTAAGTAGTAACATTAACATGATGCCTTCTAATTGTAGTCGCTGTACTCGCCTTACGGCGAGGATAGCTGTGCTACAAGCCCAGCTTCAGACGCAATCGTTAGGCAAGGGTAATTTCAGTGTAGGAAAGGATGAAACAGCGTCTGTGCCACCAGTAAGTACAGATAGTAGTATAAATCCCCTGGCACAGTCCCCGCAGCCGGACAACTTTCTCACGGTTTCTGGAAGGAAATGCTGTAGGAAAGCTCAACCGGTGTCGCTCATTCAGCCGACATAAACTTTCAACCAGTTTTCCCCATTAAGCAGCGGGTCGGAGTCAGAGGCCGAGTCTTCTCTGGTCTCTACTCCTCCCGTTACGGGGTCTGAGACGCCGAAGCTTCCCACCATTAGCTCTGACAAATTGAAAACTCTAGGCATTGGCGACTCCATTACCCGCAGTATTAGACTTAAAACGAATCATCCAGCGATCATACACTATTTACCAGGGGGCAGGGCTGCCGACGTTAAGGCTAATCTGAAGATGGTGCTGGCTAAAGCTAAAAATGGCGAGTGTAGAGAGTATAGAGATATTGTTATCCACGTCGGCACCAACGATGTTAGGATGAAACAGTCAGAGATCACCAAGCGCAAATAGCTTCTGCGTGCATATCAGCTAGAAAGATGTGTCGGCATCGAGTAATTGTCTCTGGCCCCCTCCCAGTTAGCGGGAGTGATGAGCTCTACAGCAGAGTCTCACAACTCAATCGCTGGTTGAAAACTGTTTTCTGCCCCTCCCAAAAGATAGAATTTGTAGATAACTGGCCCTCTTTCTGGGACTCGCCCACAAACAGGACCAAGCCTGACCTGCTGAGGAGTCACGGACTCCATCCTAGCTGGAGGGGTGCTCTCATCTTATCTACCAACATAGACAGGGCTCTAACTCCTCTAGCTCCACAATGAAATAGGGTGCAGGCCAGGCAGCAGGCTGTTAGCCAGCCTGCCAGCATAGTGGAGTCTGCCACTAGCACAGTCAGTGTAGTCAGCTCAGCTATCACCATTGAGACCGTGTCGACCTAGGTTGGGCAAAACTAAACATGGTGGTGTTCGCCTTAGCAATCTCACTAGGATAAAGACCACCTCCATTCCTGTCATTACTGAAAGAGATCATGATACCTCACATCTCAAAATAGGGCTACTTAATGTTTAGATCCCTTACTTCAAAGGCAATATAGTCAATGAACTAATCACTGATCATAATCTTGATGTGATTGGCCTGACTGAAACATGGCTTAAGCCTGATGAATTTACTGTTTTAAATGAGGCCTCACCTCCTGGCTACACTAGTGACCATATCCCCCGTGCATCCCGCAAAGGCAGAGGTGTTGCTAACATTTACGATAGCAAATTTCAATTTACAACAAAAAAAACTGACGTTTTCGTCTTTTGAGCTTCTAGTCATGAAATCTATGCAGCCGACTCAATCACTTTTTATAGCTACTGTTTACAGGCCTCCTGGGCCATATACAGTGTTTCTCACTGAGTTCCCTGAATTCCTATTGGACCTTGTAGTCATAGCAGATAATATTCTAATCTTTGGTGACTTTAGTATTCACATGGAAAAATCCACAGACTCCAAAAGGCTTTCTGAGCCATCATCGACTCAGTGGGTTTTGTCCAACATGTCTCTGGACCCACTCACTGTCACAGTCATACGCTGGACCTAGTTTTGTCCCATGGAATAAATGTTTTCGATCTTAATGTTTTTCCTCATAATCCTGGACTATCGGACCACCATTTTATTACGTTTGCAATTGCAACAAATAATCTGCTCAGACCCCAACCAAGGACCATCAAAAGTCGTGTTATAAATTCACAGACAACACAAAGATTCCTTGATGCCCTTCCAGACTCCCTCGGCCTACCCAAGGACGCCAGAGGACAAAAATCAGTTAACCACCTAACTGAGGATCTCGATTTAACCTTGCGCAATACCCTAGATGCAGTTCAACCCCTCAAAACTAAAAACATTTCTCATAAGAAACTAGCTCCCTGGTACACAGAAAATACCCGAGCTCTGAAGCAGGCTTCCAGAAAATTGGAACGGAAATGGCGCCACACCAAACTGGAAGTCTTCCGACTAGCTTGGAAAGACGGTACCCTGCAGTACCGAAGTGCCCTTACTGCTGCTCGATCATCCTATTTTTCTAACTTAATTGAGGAAAATAAGAACAATCCGAAATTCCTTTTTGATACTGTCGCAAAGCTAACTAAAATGCAGCATTGCCCAAGAGAGGATGACTTTCACTTTAGCAGTGATAAATTCATGAACTTCTTTGAGGAAAAGATTATGATTATTAGAAAGCAAATTACGGACTCCTCTTTAAACCTGCGTATTCCTCCAAACCTCAGTTGTCCTGAGTCTGCACAACTCTGCCAGGACCTAGGATCAAGAGAGACGCTCAAGTGTTTTAGTACTATATCTCTTGACACAATGATGAAAATAATCATGGCCTCTAAACCTTCAAGCTGCATACTGGACCCTATTCCAACTAAACTACTGAAAGAGCTGCTTCCTGTGGTTGGCCCTCCTATGTTGAACATAATAAACGTCTCTCTATTCACTGCCTCTCTTGAAAAAGCCAAACCATGACCCAGAAAATATAAAAAACCTATATTGAATCTTCCATTCCTCTCAAACATTTTGGAAAAGGCTGTTGCGCAGCAACTCACTGCCTTCCTGAAGACAAACAATGTATACGAAATGCTTCAGTCTGGTTTTAGACCCCATCATAGCACTGAGACGGCACTTGTGAAGGTGGTAAATTACATTTTAATGGCATCGGACCGAGGCTCTGCATCTGTCCTCGTGCTCCTAGACCTTAGTGCTGCTTTTGATACCATCGATCACCACATTCTTTTGGAGAGATTGGAAACCCAAATTGGTCTACACGGACATGTTCTGGCCTGGTTTAGATCTTATCTGTCGGAAAGATATCAGTTTGTCTCTGTGAATGGTTTGTCCTCTGACAAATCAACTGTAAATTTCGGTGTTCCTCAAGGTTCTGTTTTAGGACCACTAATGTTTTCACTATACATTTTACCTCTTGGGGATGTTATTCGAAAACATAATGTTAACTTTCACTGCTATGCGGATGACACACAGCTGTACATTTCAATGAAACATGGTGAAGCCCCAAAATTGCCCTCGCTAGAAGCATGTGTTTCAGACATAAGGAAGTGGATGGCTGCAAACTTTCTACTATTAAACTCGGACAAAACAGAGATGCTTGTTCTAGGTCCCAAGAAACAAAGAGATCTTCTGTTGAATCTGACAATTAATCTTAATGGTTGTACAGTCGTCTCAAATAAAACTGTGAAGGACCTCGGCATACTCTGGACCCTGATCTCTCTTTTGAAGAACATATCAAGACCATTTCGAGGACAGCTTTTTTCCATCTACGTAATATTGCAAAAATCAGAAACTTTCTGTCCAAAAATGATGCAGAAAAATTAATCCATGCTTTTGTCACTTCTAGGTTAGACTACTGCAATGCTCTACTTTCCGGCTACCCGGATAAAGCACTAAATAAACTTCAGTTAGTGCTAAATACGGCTGCTAGAATCCTGACTAGAACCAAAAAATTTGATCATATTACTCCAGTGCTAGCCTCTCTACACTGGCTTCCTGTCAAAGCAAGGGCTGATTTCAAGGTTTTACTGCTAACCTACAAAGCATTACATGGGCTTGCTCCTACCTATCTCTCTGATTTGGTCCTGCCTCCTAATTGTCCCTAGAATTTCTAAGCAAACAGCTGGAGGCAGGGCTTTCTCCTATAGAGCTCCAATTTTATGGAACGGTCTGCTTACCCATGTCAGAGACGCAAACTCGGTCTCAACCTTTAAGTCTTTACTGAAGACTTATCTCTTCAGTGGGTCATATGATTGAGTGTAGTCTGGCCCAGGAGTGGGAAGGTGAACGGAAAGGCTCTGGAGCAACGAACCGCCCTTGCTGTCTCTGCCTGGCCGGTTCCCCTCTTTCCACTGGGATTCTCTGACTCTAACCCTATTACAGGGGCTGAGTCACTGGCTTACTAGGGCTCTCTCATGCCGTCCCTGCAGGGGTGTGTCACCTGAGTGGCTTGATTCACTGGTGTGGTCATCCTGTCTGGGTTGGCGCCCCCCCCTTGGGTTGTGCCGTGGCGGAGATCTTTGTGGGCTATACTCAGCCTTGTCTCAGGATGGTAAGTTGGTGGTTGAAGATATCCCTCTAGTGGTGTGGGGGCTGTGCTTTGGCAAAGTGGGTGGGGTTATATCCTTCCTGTTTGGCCCTGTCCGGGGTGTCCTCGGATGGGGCCACAGTGTCTCCTGACCCCTCATGTCTCAGCCTCCAGTATTTATGCTGCAGTAGTTTGTGTCGGGGGGGGCTAGGGTCAGTTTGTTATATCTGGAGTACTTCTCCTGTCCTATTCGGTGTCCTGTGTGAATCTAAGTGTGCGTTCTCTAATTCTCTCCTTCTTTCTTTCTCTCTCTCGGAGGACCTGAGCCCTAGGACCATGCCCCAGGACTACCTGACATGATGGCTCCTTGCTGTCCCCAGTCCACCTGGCCATGCTGCTGCTCCAGTTTCAACTGACCTGAGCCCTAGGACCATGCCCCAGGACTACCTGACATGATGACTCCTTGCTGTCCCCAGTCCACCTAGCCATGCTGCTGCTCCAGTTTCAACTGTTCTGCCTTACTATTATTTGACGATGCTGGTCATTTATGAACATTTGAACATCTTGGCCATGTTCTGTTATAATCTCCACCCGGCACAGCCAGAAGAGGACTGGCCACCCCACATATGCTCTCTCTAATTCTCTCTTTCTTTCTCTCTCTCGGAGGACCTGAGCCCAAGGACCGTGCCCCAGGACGACATGACATGATGACTCCTTGCTGTCCCCAGTCCACCTGACTGTGCTGCTGCTCCAGTTTCAACTGTTCTGCCTTGTTATTATTCGACCATGCTGGTCATTTATGAACATTTGAACATCTTGGCCATGTTCTGTTATAATCTCCACCCGGCACAGCCAGAAGAGGACTGGCCACCCCACATAGCCTGGTTCCTCTCTAGGTTTCTTTCTAGGTTTTGGCCTTTCTAGGGAGTTTTTCCTTGCCACCGTGCTTCTACACCTGCATTGCTTGCTGTTTGGGGTTTTAGGCTGGGTTTCTGTACAGCACTTTGAGATATCAGCTGATGTACGAAGGGCAATATAAATAAAATTTGATTGATTGATTGATTGATTACTGATTATAGGATGACTGTATCTTGGAAAGTCTACACATTATAGTTATCAGATTCACATGGAATTGTTGTGCAATTTAAATGTTTAAATATTAAACTATTTGTGAAAAGATGAAATGTAATTTAGCTTCTTAATGAGAGAACGGTTTGTCATAGAGTAAACTCTGTCAAGTCATTGGCCCCGCCGATGTGAACAGACAGTGTTTGTAAACTATGAAACACGGTGTCACGACTTCCGTCGAAGTCGGTCCCTCTCCTTGTTCGGGCGGTGTTCGGCGGTCACCGCCCATGTCCACCTTTAGCGCGCCATGCTGCGCCAGAAAGTTGGCGCAGACCGTCACCACAGTGAGGCCCCGGTGTTCGCACCGGGGGACCTGGTCTGGCTCTCAACCCGAAACCTGCCCCGTCAGAAGCTGGGTCCGTGGTTTGTGGGGCCATTTAAAGTCCTGAGGAGAGTGAACGAGGTTCGTTACAGGTTACAACTTCCCCCGATTACCGCATGAACCCCTCGTTCCATGTGTATCTCCTCAGGCCAGTGGTGGCTGGCCCGCTCTAGGAGTCTGAGGTGCGGGAGGTTCCTCCGCCCCCTCTAGATATTGAGGGGGCACCGGTGTACTCCGTTCGTTCCATACTGAATTCGAGATGCCGGGCTAGGGGCCTTCAGTACCTCGTGGACTGGGAGGGGTATGGTGCGGAGGAGAGATGCTGGGTTCCGGTGGAGGACGTGTTGGATCCTTCAATGCTGCAAGAGTTCCACTGTCTCCATCCGGATCGCCCTGCGCCTCGCCCTCTGGGTCATCCCCGAGGTCTGTGTCGACGCACGGCTAGAGCCGCATGTCGGGGAGGGGTACTGTCACGACTTCCGCCGAAGTCGGTCCCTCTCCTTGTTCGGGCGGTGTTTGGTGGTCGACATCGCCGACCTTCTAGCCATCGCTGATCCATTTTTAATTTTCCATTGGTTCTGTCTTGTCTTCCATCACACCTGGTTCCAATCCCATCAATTACATGTTGTGTATTTAACCCTCTGTTTCCCCTCATGTCCTTGTCGGTGATTGTTTGTTGTATGTATTGGTGCAAGTTATGTTCTGGTGTGCGACGGTTTTGCACCCTCTTATTTTATTTTGTTTATTTTGGTTTTTGGAGTTTTTGTATATTCATTAAACTGCTCCATTTATACCAAGTTCACTCTCCTGCGCCTGACTTCCCTGCCACAAGCACGCACCCATTACAGAATCACCGACCATAACTATGAAGTCAGCAGCAGAAGGTACCCTGGCCATTGAGGTGGAGGAGTGCGTCCAGGAGTATGCAGTAATACTTCACCATCGTAGCACCACCATGGATCGCATTGTCCAGACAATGGACTGCTGGGAGAGACAGGGATTCTTCCAGTGCCTCCACCAGCACAACCGGGGTCTCTCTTGAGCGCCAATTTCCCGCGTGAACCCAGTGGGATCCGTCTCTCCTTGCCCCAGGAGTACGACGGGAGGGCTGCGAACTGCCAGGGGTTCGTATTACAATTAGACCTTTATCTGGCCACCGTCCACCCGGCTCCATCGGACCGTGAGAGGGTGTCCGCCCTCATCTCATGCCTCACCGGGAGAGCCCTGGAGTTGGCCAACGCCGTGTGGAGAGTGGGAGATGCGGTGTTGGACCAGTTTGAGGAGTTCACCCGCCATTTCCGGCAGTCTTCGACCGCCCGCCCGAGGGTAGAGCAGCGGGTGAGCGTCTCTACCATCTTTGGCAGGAGACGAGGAGCACCCTGGAGTTTGCCCAGGAGTTTAGGACCCTGGCTGCTGGCACAGGGTGGAATAACAGGGCCCTGATCGACCATTACCGCTGCAGTCTGCGCGAGGACGTCCATCGGGAGCTGGCCTGCAGAGACACCACCCTCACGTTTGACCAGCTGGTGTACCTGTCCATCCGGCTGGACAACCTGCTGGCTACACGCGGACGTTCAGATCGGGGTCTGGTGGTTCCATCCTCCCAAACCCCCTCTCCGATACCCATGGAGCTGGGAAGGACGGTGAGCAGGCAGACCGGAGGGGGTTCCCGCTCATGCACCATCTGTGGCCGCAGAGGTCACACTGCCGGTTGGTGCCGGGTTGGTTCCTCTGGGAATCGAGGCAGCTGGCAGGGCGCTCTGGCGTCACCCAAGGTGAGCCGGCACCATTCTCACCCAGAGTCCTCTGTTGCACAGATGTTTGTGTTTGTCATGTTCCCTGAGTTTTCCATGCATTCCCAGCATAAGGCGCTCGTCGATTCAGGCGCGGCTGGGAATTTTATTGACAAAGCCTTAGCCCATAGTTTAGGGACCCCCATCGTTCCCGTGGATGTGCCCTTACCCGTTCATGCCTTAGATAGTCAACCATTAGGGTCAGGGTTGATTAGGGAGGTCACCGCGCCTTTGGGCATGGTGACGCACGGGGGTCATACGGAGAGAATTAGTTTCTTCCTTGTTGACTCTCCTGCATTTCCCGTGGTGCTGGGCCTACCCTGGTTAGCTTGTCATAACCCCACGGTTTCTTGGCCACAGAGGGCTCTCACGGGGTGGTCACGAGAGCGTTACGGTAGGTGTTTAGGGGTTTCCGTTGGTGCTACTACGGTGGAGAGTCCAGGCCAGGTTTCCACCATGTGCATTCCCCTTAACCTCATAGTCTACCAATACCGGATCCGGGTTCGTGACTACGGCTCAAGCTCATTAGCATAACGCACAATGCGAAAAAATATTCCTAAAAATATTTAACCTCCACACATTAACAAGTAAAATAGCTCAAATGAAAGATGAACAAGTTGTTTATCTACCCAGCAAGTCAGATTTCTAAAATGTTTTACGGCGAAAACATAGCACATATTTATGTCAAACCACCACCACAGACATAGCTCATTTGCATAGCCAAGTAGGAAAAAATATGCAATCAACAAACGCAGGATTAAAAGAAAAATCATTTCACTAACCTTTTGAAATCTTCATCAGATGACAGTAATATAACATGTTACACAGTACATTCATTTTTTTTCAATAATCTGCAATATATATCCATAAATCTCTGTTTACAATGATGCATCGTTCAAAAAATGCTACTAAAATGTCAGGAGAAATGCCGATAGCTCCGGCAGATAACGTCAGCTAACAAGGAATACACATCATAAACTTTGACTAAATATGCATGTTTTACATATGTATAGGAAGATACACTTCTTCTAAATGCAATCGCTGTTTTACATTTATTTTTAACGTTACAGGTTGCGTTCACTAGGCTATACTAGGAGTCAGCGCTCCAAAAGTAGCATTATCGCTCCTCTATCTTGGAGTCGACAGAAACCCAAATTTACCACATAAATATTCCCTTACCTTTGCTGTTCTTCCATCAAAAGACCTGGAAGGGATTATACTTACCAAACCAGCGTTTAGTTTTGCAGTCTGTGTCTTTCGGTTCTCAAAATAGCCACATTTCGGTCGAAATGTAGGCAAAATTCAAGTGGATGCGCACCAAAACGTCGAAATTACATATTATATGTCGAGTAAACTTGTCAAACTATGTTCATAATTAAGCTTTAACGTGTTATAAAGGTGCACAGAAATCGTGACGACGAACAGAAACACACACGTCGTTTAATCAATCCTGAAGAAAATACATCACCGGCCAGAGCGCGCGTAACAGTCACCTTTTTTTTCGCTCGGCCGAGAGGTTTAGGCTCGCTCAAACTCCCGTGAGCGCGCGATCCCAGAGCGGTAGCTGTTTGGGAAGTGCGTGTGAGATGACGTCAAAGTTGGGCCAACTTTTTCCATGACAAGAGCATTTGGGAGAATGCATGCCCTGAGATTTCTGCTTTACATAGAGACAAAATTTAAACGGTTTTAGAAGCTTTAGAGTGTTTTCTATTCGATAATATTTTTTATATGCATATATTAGCAATTTTGGGGAAAAATATTTTCAGTTTACTATGGGCACGCACTTTCTCCAACAGGGGCAGTATAGAGCAAGAGTTCTAAGAGGTTAATATGCCGATTTGGATCTTGCCTTCTCCAAAAAAGAATGCGACTCAATTACCACCTCATCGACAGGGCGATTGTGCGATAGATCTCCTGGTAGACGCTGCACTTCTCAGGAGTCACCTGTATCCCCTCTCACAGGCGGAGACAGAGGCTATGGAAACATATGTCTCCAAATCCCTGCGTCAGGGGTACATTTGGTCCTATACTTCACCCGCCTCCTCAAGTTTTTTTTTGTGAAGGAGAAGGAGGGAGGTCTGCGCCAGTGTATTGACTATCGGGGTCTGAATCAGATCACTGTGACCTGCTACCGCTCATAGCCACAGCAATAGGGGCGCTTCTTCACCAAACTAGATCTCAGGAGCTCTTACTACCTGGTGCGTATCCGGGTGGGAGACGAGTGGAAGACGGCTTTCAGCACCACCTCTGGGCACTATGAGTACCTCGTCATGCCGTATGGGTTGATGAATGCGCAGTCTTCCAAGCCTTTGTAGATGAGATTATCAAGGAGCGGCACGTGCAGGGTGTAGTGGAGTATATTGATGACATTTTGATATACTCCGCGACATGCAATGAGCATGTGTCCCTGGTGCGCAGAGTGCTTGGTCGCCTGTTGGAGCATGATCTGTACGTCAAGGGTGAGAAATGCCTGTTCTTCCAACAGTCCATGTCTTTCCTAGGGTATCGCATTTCCACTTCAGTGGTGGAGATGGAGAGTGACGGCATTGCAGCCGTGCGTAATTGGCAGACTCCCACCAAGGTAAAGGAGGTGCAGCGGTTCTTAGGGTTTGCCAACTACTACCGGAGGTTTATCTGGGATTTTGGTCAGGTAGTGGTTCCCAATACCTCACTGCTGAAGGGGGGCCTGGTGCGCTTGCAGTGGTCAGCTGAGGAGGACAGGGCTTTTAGTCACCTGAGGGCTCTGTTTACCTCGGCTCCCGTGTTGGCCCATCCGGATCCCTCTTTGGTGTTCACAGTGGAGGTGGAACTTGGTATGAACTTTGATCTCTTATTCACTCAAATGCAAATATCTAAACCAAATTTTGTATTTCTGATTCAATTTTTTAGCCAGGGTTTGTGAAGATAACCAAGACTTTACAACTCTCAGATGAGACTAAACCAGGTGACGATTAAATATTGACTGCTATTGATGTAAAATATTACTAGGTCTTTAAGAGTTTATTCGTGTCACGTCCTGACCTTAGTTCCTTTTTTATGTCTCTATTTTAGTTTGGTCAGGGCGTGAGTTGGGGTGGGCATTCTATGTTGTGTATTCTAGGTTTTGTATTTCTGTGTTTGGCCTGGTATGGTTCCCAATCAGAGGGAGCTGTCGATCATTGTCTCTGATTGAGAACCATACTTAGGCAGCCTGTTTTCCCACTATGATTGTGGGTAGTTGTTTTCTGTGTCTGTGTTCTACCATACAGAACTGTTTTGGTTTTCATTTATTTCTCTTGTTCTTTTGTATTCAGTGTTCAGTTATTTCATTAAAATATGGACACTTATGACGCTGCGCATGGGTCCGATCTTTCCTACTCCTCCACAGAAGAGGAGGAAAACCGTTACAATTCGGAAGATAACAGCTCTATAAACATTCTCTCGTGGTGCCCCAACTTTCTAGTTAATTACATTCACCTGATTAGCTTAAATCAGGTCATATGAATTACAGAGTAATTATTTTATAGAATTGCATGTCATATCACTTAATCCGGCATAGCCAAAGACACGCAACTGCAATAGATGTTGCTCAATTGGTAACATACATTTTAATCTTCTACTAATGCCTCTTAAGGCGAAAGTTATCTAAAAGTAATGGAATGTAGTCAGATTACGTTACTGAGTTTAGGTAACCCAAAAGTTACGTAAGTGGTTACAATTTTGGACAGGTAAATACTAACTGTAATGGATTACATTTCTAAAGTAACCTACCCAACCCTGGTGGCTCATTAGGGCTATTATTACCACTGCTCTGTCTCTGTCTCTCTCTCTCTCTCTCCAATATATGCAGATCTGCCTTCTTCCGCTCCCTCCATTGATAACAGTCATATTAAATCATGACATATGGAATGAAACTCCCTGACACGAGTGCCAAGCAGTTCCGTGCATGGAGCCGACTGGGCCCTCACCATCAGTCAACATTACGGCTGATGGGTTTGGGAGTGTCTGTGCCTTTATTTTCCTGCATGCTGGCCTACGTGTTACATCTATCTTCATAAGTGCTTCCAGGTGGTGGGTCAATACTCAATGATTTTCTCGATGTATGGATTGATAGAGGAACAGGAGTTTTTTTTCCATGTGAGAGTTTATTTCCTAAAGGGAAGGGGGACACACAGTATCAGAATACAGAGACAATATTCTGATACCTGTTAAGGAGCCTGCTACTAGTCTGTTGATCTACTGCACTCTGTGTATTGCACATGTCTCCATTCTCACTGCCTTTACTGAATAGAGATGCTACAGGGGCACTTGGGTCGGACCCTCTAAAATATTGATGTTACACAACTTCTAGACTTGTGATGGTTTGTGATGGTTCGTACAGTATCTGTCAAAAACACGAATTGAGGCAATGCTTTCACTATGGGGCTCATGTGTTGATTGATGAGGTAGATGAAGGACGACCATCCATCATTTCCCTGTCATACTTACCTTCCTAAAAAGCTGAAATTAGTTGAACTTGTTGAACTCTGTGGAGTGTCAAAACACTCTTTTTAGAGTTCAGCAATATGGCCATTAAAGTCCCATTTAATTGTCCCATATCCACTGTGATCTAAGATGATATGCATTACTTAGCCCTGCCCTGAATGTACAACTAATCCAACATGTATCCAAGGCATATTAGGTGATGAGAAGGGTTTAATAAAAGGCAAACGGTCAACCTTGTGGCGTTCCTCCATCCAGAGGCTACAGATTAATACTGGGATAGGGATTGACAGTCCGCTCAAATGGGATGAAAGGCCTGTAAAATGTCTTCACAGTGGGAAAGCAGACGGCTGTCTGTGGCTTCGGAACGCTAGGAACGCTTTGTCCCATCTGCCTTGGCTCCGGGTGAGGTGACAGCAGTAACCTTGGAGTGGTGTGTGTGTGTGTGGAAGGGCTGGCATTCAGGCTCTTTCCCTGTTCCACGGCCCCCCCCATGGGAAAAGCCGCAGGACGATTCTGCTCTTCCCCATTAACTCCTCTCCGGTTTGATCATGCGTTTAATGTTCGCGCCGCTCCCCTCCCGCTGCTTCCCCACTGCGTCCTTAATGAGAACGACTCAGAACAACGTGATGAAGACGAGAGAAAAAACACATTTTTTATGAAAAGATGTAGGAAAGTAAAGGTGGAAAAGGAGAAGGAACTCTGGTTCATGATAAATATGAAGAAAAGAAAACGAGGTGATGATCAGGGGGTTTGGTGGATGTGCCAAGATTAAAATATAAAAAATGCAGTGCCATGAAAGATGTATACTTTTCAAGTTTGATGAAAGATCTATAATGAGAAGAAGAAACTGTGTTGTATGAAGGATCTATAATGAGAAGAAGAAACTGTGTTGTATGAAGGATCTATAATGAGAAGAAGAAACTGTGTTGTATGAAGGATCTATAATGATAAGAAGAAACTGTGTTGTATGAAGGATCTATAATGAGAAGAAGAAACTGTGTTGTATGAAGGATCTATAACGAGAAGAAGAAACTGTGTTGTATGAAGGATCTATATGTCACACCCTGGTTGAAGTATTTTGTGTTTTATCTTCATGTATTGGGTCAGGCCAGGGTGTGGCATGGGTTTTTGTATGTGGTGTGTATATATTGGGATTGTAGCTAGTGGGGTGATCTAGCAAAGTCTATGGCTGTCTGGAGTGGTTCTCAATCAGAGGCAGGTGTTTAATGTTGTCTCTGATTGGGAACCATATTTAGGCAGCCATATTCTTTGAGTTTGTTGTGGGTGATTGTCCTTAGTGTCCTTGTTCCTGTCTATGTGTTAGTGTACACAAGTATAGGCTGTTTCGGTTTTCGTTACGTTTATTGTTTTTTGTAGTGTTTGTATTTAGATTCGTGTTACGTTTGTTTATTAAAACATGGATCGCAATCTACACGCTGCATTTTGGTCCGACTCTCCTTTACAACAAGAGAACCGTTACACTATAATGAGAAGAAGAAACTGTGTTGTATGAAGGATCTATAATGAGAAGAAGAAACTGTGTTGTATGAAGGATCTATAATGAGAAGAAGAAACTGTGTTGTATGAAGGATCTATAACGAGAAGAAGAAACTGTGTTGTTTGAAACATCTATAACGAGAAGAAGAAACTGTGTTGTATGAAGGATCTATAACGAGAAGAAGCAACTGTGTTGTATGAAACATCTATTATTAGAAGAAGAAACTGTGTTGTATGAAGGATCTATAACGAGAAGAAGAAACTGTGTTGTTTGAAGGATCTATAACGAGAAGAAGAAACTGTGTTGTATGAAGGATCTATAATGAGAAGAAGAAACTGTGTTGTTTGAAGGATCTATAATGAGAAGAAGAAACTGTGTTGTATGAAGGATCTATAACGAGAAGAAGAAACTGTGTTGTATGAAGGATCTATAATGAGAAGAAGAAACTGTGTTGTATGAAGGATCTATAATGAGAAGAAGAAACTGTGTTGTATGAAGGATCTATAACGAGAAGAAGAAACTGTGTTGTATGAAGGATCTATAACGAGAAGAAGAAACTGTGTTGTATGAAGGATCTATAACGAGAAGAAGAAACTGTGTTGTATGAAGGATCTATAACGAGAAGAAGAAACTGTGTTGTATGAAGGATCTATAATGAGAAGAAGAAACTGTGTTGTATGAAGAATCTATAATGAGAAGAAGAAACTGTGTTGTATGAAGGATCTATAACGAGAAGAAGAAACTGTGTTGTATGAAGGATCTATAACGAGAAGAAGAAACTGTGTTGTATGAAGGATCTATAATGAGAGGATAAACTGTGTTGTATGAAGGATCTATAATGAGAAGAAGAAACTGTGTTGTATGAAGGATCTATAATGAGAAGAAGAAACTGTGTTGTATGAAGGATCTATAACGAGAAGAAGAAACTGTGTTGTTTGAAACATCTATAACGAGAAGAAGAAACTGTGTTGTATGAAGGATCTATAACGAGAAGAAGCAACTGTGTTGTATGAAACATCTATTATTAGAAGAAGAAACTGTGTTGTATGAAGGATCTATAACGAGAAGAAGAAACGGTGTTCTATGAAGGATCTATAACGAAAAGAAGAAACTGTGTTGTATGAAGGATCTATAACGAGAAGAAGAAACTGTGTTGTATGAAGGATCTATAACGAGAAGAAGAAACTGTGTTGTATGAAGGATCTATAATGAGAAGAAGAAACTGTGTTGTATGAAGGATCTATAACGAGAAGAAGAAACTGTGTTCTATGAAGGATCTATAACGAAAAGAAGAAACTGTGTTGTATGAAGGATCTATAACGAGAAGAAGAAACTGTGTTGTATGAAGGATCTATAACGAGAAGAAGAAACTGTGTTGTATGAAGGATCTATAATGAGAAGAAGAAACTGTGTTGTATGAAGGATCTATAATGAGAAGAAGAAACTGTGTTGTATGAAGGATCTATAATGAGAAGAAGAAACTGTGTTGTATGAAGGATCTATAATGAGAAGAAGAAACTGTGTTGTATGAAGGATCTATAATGAGAAGAATAAACTGTGTTGTATAAAACATATATAATGAGAAGAAGAAACTGTGTTGCATGAAGGATCTATAACGAGAAGAAGCAACTGTGTTGTATGAAGGATCTATAATGAGAGGAAGAAACTGTGTTGTATGAAGGATCTATAACGAGAAGAAGAAACTGTGTTGTATGAAGGATCTATAACGAGAAGAAGAAACTGTGTTGTATGAAGGATCGATCTATAATGAGAAGAAGAAACTGTGTTGTATGAAGGATCTATAACGAGAAGAAGAAACTGTGTTCTATGAAGGATCTATAACGAAAAGAAGAAACTGTGTTGTATGAAGGATCTATAACGAGAAGAAGCAACTGTGTTGTATGAAGGATCTATAACAAGAAGAAGAAACTGTGTTGTATGAAGGATCTATGAGACGAAGAAACTGTGTTGTATGAAGGATCTATAATGAGAAGAAGAAACTGTGTTGTATGAAGGATCTATAATGAGAAGAAGAAACTGTGTTGTATGAAGGATCTATAATGAGAAGAAGAAACTGTGTTGTATGAAGGATCTATAATGAGAAGAAGAAACTGTGTTGTATGAAGGATCTATAATGAGAAGAAGAAACTGTGTTGTATGAAGGATCTATAATGAGAAGAAGAAACTGTGTTGTTTGAAGTATCTATAATGAGAAGAAGAAACTGTGTTGTATGAAGGATCTATAATGAGAAGAAGAAACTGTGTTGTATGAAGGATCTATATGTCACGCCCTGGTTGAAGTATTTTGTGTTTTATCTACATGTATTGGGTCAGGCCAGGGTGTGGCATGGGTTTTTGTATGTGGTGTGTATATATTGGGATTGTAGCTAGTGGGGTGATCTAGCAAAGTCTATGGCTGTCTGGAGTGGTTCTCAATCAGAGGCAGGTGTTTAATGTTGTCTCTGATTGGGAACCATATTTAGGCAGCCATATTCTTTGAGTTTGTCGTGGGTGATTGTCCTTAGTGTCCTTGTTCCTGTCTATGTGTTAGTGTACACAAGTATAGGCTGTTTCGGTTTTCGTTACGTTTATTGTTTTTTGTAGTGTTTGTATTTAGATTCGTGTTACGTTTGTTTATTAAAACATGGATCGCAATCTACACGCTGCATTTTGGTCCGACTCTCCTTTACCACAAGAGAACCGTTACACTATAATGAGAAGAAGAAACTGTGTTGTATGAAGGATCTATAACGAGTAGAAGAAACTATGTTGTATGAAACATATATAACGAGAAGAAGAAACTGTGTTGTATGAAACATCTATAACGAGAAGAAGAAACTGTGTTGTATGAAACATCTATAACGAGAAGAAGAAACTGTGTTGTATGAAGGATCTATAACGAGAAGAAGAAACTATGTTGTATGAAGGATCTATAACGAGAAGAAGAAACTATGTTGTATGAAACATCTATAACGAGAAGAAGAAACTGTGTTGTATGAAGGATCTATAACGAGAAGAAGAAACTATGTTGTATGAAACATCTATAACGAGAAGAAGAAACTGTGTTGTATGAAGTATCTATAATGAGAAGAAGAAACTGTGATGTATGAAGGATCTATAATGAGAAGAAGAAACTATGTTGTATGAAGGATCTATAATGAGAAGAAGAAACTGTGTTGTATGAAGGATCTATAACGAGAAGAAGAAACTGTGTTGTTTGAAACATCTATAACGAGAAGAAGAAACTGTGTTGTATGAAGCATCTATAACGAGAAGAAGCAACTGTGTTGTATGAAACATATATTATTAGAAGAAGAAACTGTGTTGTATGAAGGATCTATAATGAGAAGAAGAAACTGTGTTGTATGAAACATCTATAACGAGAAGAAGAAACTGTGTTGTATGAAGGATCTATAACGAGAAGAAGCAACTGTGTTGTATGAAACATCTATTATGAGAAGAAGAAACTGGGTTGTATGAAGGATCTATAACGAGAAGAAGCAACTGTGTTGTATGAAACATCTATTATGAGAAGAAGAAACTCTGTTGTATGAAGGATCTATAACGAGAAGAAGAAACTGTGTTGTTTGAAACATCTAAAACGAGAAGAAGAAACTGTGTTGTATGAAGGATCTATAATAAGAAGAAGAAACTGTGTTGTATGAAGGATCTATAATGAGAAGAAGAAACTGTGTTGTATGAAGGATCTATAATGAGAAGAAGAAACTGTGTTGTATGAAGGATCTATAATGAGAAGAAGCAACTGTGTTGTATGAAGGATCTATAATGAGAAGAAGAAACTGTGTTGTATGAAGGATCTATAATGAGAAGAAGAAACTGTGTTGTATGAAGGATCTATAACGAGAAGAAGAAACTGTGTTGTATGAAGGATCTATAATGAGAGGAAGAAACTGTGTTGTATGAAGGATCTATAACGAGAAGAAGAAACTGTGTTGTATGAAGGATCTATAACGAGAAGAAGAAACTGTGTTGTATGAAGGATCTATAACGAGAAGAAGAAACTGTGTTGTTTGAAACATCTATAACGAGAAGAATAAACTGTTGTTTGAAGGATCTACAACGAGAAGAAGCAACTGTGTTGTATGAAGGATCTATAATGAGAAGAAGAAACTGTGTTGTTTGAAACATCTATAATGAGGAGAAGAAGAAACTGTGTTGTATGAAGGATCTATAACGAGAAGAAGCAACTGTGTTGTATGAAACATCTATTATGAGAAGAAGAAACTGTGTTGTATGAAGGATCTATAATGAGAAGAAGAAACTGTGTTGTATGAAGGATCTATAACGAGAAGAAGAAACTGTGTTGTATGAAAGATCTATAACGAGAAGAAGCAACTGTGTTGTATGAAGGATCTATAATGAGAAGAAGAAACAGTGTTGTATGAAGGATCTATAACGAGAAGAAGAAACTGTGTTGTATGAAGGATCTATAATGAGAAGAAGAAACTGTGTTGTATGAAGGATCTATAATGAGAAGAAGAAACTGTGTTGTATGAAGGATCTATAATGAGAAGAAGAAACTGTGTTGTATGAAGGATCTATAACGAGAAGAAGAAACTGTGTTCTATGAAGGATCTATAACGAGAAGAAGAAACTGTGTTGTATGAAGGATCTATAACGAGAAGAAGAAACTGTGTTGTTTGAAACATCTATAACGAGAAGAAGAAACTGTGTTGTATGAAGGATCTATAACGAGAAGAAGAAACTGTGTTGTTTGAAGGATCTATAACGAGAAGAAGAAACTGTGTTGTATGAAGGATCTATAACGAGAAGAAGAAACTGTGTTGTTTGAAGGATCTATAACGAGAAGAAGAAACTGTGTTGTATGAAGGATCTATAACGAGAAGAAGAAACTGTGTTGTATGAAGGATATATAACGAGAAGAAGAAACTGTGTTGTATGAAGGATCTATAACGAGAAGAAACTGTGTTGTATGAAGGATCTATAACGAGAAGAAGAAACTGTGTTGTATGAAGGATCTATAACGAGAAGAAGAAACTGTGTTGTATGAAACATCTATAACGAGAAGAAGAAACTGTGTTGTATGAAGGATCTATAACGAGAAGAAGAAACTGTGTTGTATGAAGGATCTATAACGAGAAGAAGAAACTGTGTTGTATGAAGGATCTATAACGAGAAGAAGAAACTGTGTTGTATGAAACATCCATAACGAGAAGAAGAAACTGTGTTGCATGAAGGATCTATAACGAGAAGAAGAAACTGTGTTGTATGAAGGATCTATAACGAGAAGAAGAAACTGTGTCGTATGAAGGATCTATAACGAGAAGAAGAAACTGTGTTGTATGAAGGATCTATAATGAGAAGAAGAAACTGTGTTGTATGAAGGATCTATAATGAGAAGAAGAAACTGTGTCGTATGAAACATCTATAACGAGAAGAAGAAACTGTGTTGTATGAAGGATCTATAACGAGAAGAAGAAACTGTGTTGTATGAAGGATCTATAACGAGAAGAAGAAACTGTGTTGTATGAAGGATCTATAACGAGAAGAAGAAACTGTGTTGTATGAAACATCCATAACGAGAAGAAGAAACTGTGTTGCATGAAGGATCTATAACGAGAAGAAGAAACTGTGTTGTATGAAGGATCTATAACGAGAAGAAGAAACTGTGTCGTATGAAGGATCTATAACGAGAAGAAGAAACTGTGTTGTATGAAGGATCTATAATGAGAAGAAGAAACTGTGTTGTATGAAGGATCTATAATGAGAAGAAGAAACTGTGTTGTATGAAGGATCTATAATGAGAAGAAGAAACTGTGTTGTATGAAGGATCTATAACGAGAAGAAGAAACTGTGTTGTATGAAGGATCTATAACGAGAAGAAGAAACTGTGTTGTATGAAGGATCTATAACGAGAAGAAGAAACTGTGTTGTATGAAGGATCTATAACGAGAAGAAGAAACTGTGTTGTATGAAGGATCTATAACGAGAAGAATAAACTGTTATATGAAAGATCAGGTTGTTGTCAGGTTCTTTTGAATATGTTAGAAAATTGTAATGTAGAAAATAGAACCCTACATTTATGTAAATTACTTGACATTGCCTCACAGGAAAACAGGTTTATGATTGAAGTTAAACAGATATTTGAGAGAACAATCATGTTCTCAAGTGACGCTGATGGAAAGTGTCAAATCTTCCTAATCTGGTTTGGTTAAACCTAAACAGAAGAAGAAGAAATGCTAACCATTGGCCTTACAAAGAGATGACCATTTTACTACACTACCAGTTTGAAGACATTTATGCCCATATTATTAACATAAAATGTATTTTATAGTTGTGATGTATTTATCGAGTGGTGTTCAGCACTGAACAAGCAAGTAGAGACATTTGGGATGCCTGACAACCATGCAGTTTAGTAATTACATCTAAATTAAATTAGGCAGAGGAACCATCCAAAATATGTGCAATAGTCCATGCACAATCACATTAACACTATGCTACTTTCAGTACAATTACAACTATGAGTTTAACTTGTTAGGGCATCTATGAGTTTAACTTGTTAGGGCATCTATGAGTTTAACTTGTTAGGGCTTAGATTTAATGTTATTGGTTATTGGTCATATTTACATTGCAGGGCAATTTTACCAGACAGTAGCTGCAATCAAATGTCATCAATACAGCATAACTGTGCTGCAGTAGAACTGAATGCACAGTAACAGCCTGATGCAAACAAATAATGAAAACAAATTGAACAGGCACAAATAACGTGAACAATATGGTTCAAAAATTCATACTGAACACTCCTACATCTACAGTTGAAGTCTGAAGTTTACATACACCTTAGACAAGTACATTTAAACTCTGTTTTTCACAAATCCTGACATTTAATTCTAGTAGAAATTCCCTGTCTTAGGCCTGTCATCATCACCACTTTATTTTAAGAATGTGAAATGTCAGAATTATAGAAGAGAGTATTATTGACTTCAGCTTTTATTTCTTTCACCACATTCCCAGTGGGTCAGAAGTTTACATACCTTAAATTAGTATTTGGTTGCATTGCCTTTAAATTGTTGAACTTGAGTCAAACGTTTTGGGTAGCCTTCGACAAGCTTCCCACAATAAGTTGGGTGAATTTTGGCCCATTCCTCCTGAAAGAGATGGTGTAACTGAGTCAGGTTTGTAGGCCTCCTTGCTCGCACATGCTTTTTCAGTTCCGCCCACACATTTTCTATAGAATTGAGGTCAGGGCTTTGTGATGGCCACTCCAGTACCTTGACATTGTTGTCCATAAGCCATTTGCCACAACTTTGGAAGTATGCTTGGGATCATTGTCCATTTGGAAGACCCATTTGCGACCAAGCTTTAACTTCCTGACTGATGTCTTGAGAAGTTGCTTCAATATATCCACATAATTTTCCTACCTCATGATGTCATCTATTTTGTGCACCAGTCTCTCCTGCAGAAAAGCACCCCCACAACATAATGCTGCCACCCCCGTGTTTCATGGTTGGGATGGTGTTCTTCAGTTTGCAAGCCTCCCCCTTTTTCCTCCAAACAAAACAATGGTCATTTTGGCTGAAACAGAACAGAGGACATTTCTCCAATAAGTAGGATCTTAGTCCTCATGTGCAGTTATAAACCGTAGTCTGGCTTTTTTATGGCGGTTTTGGAGCAGTGGCTTCTTCCTTGCTGAGGTTATGGTTATGTCGATATAGGACTTGTTTTTACTGTGGAAATAGATACTTTTGTACCTGTTTCCTCCAGCATCTTTACAAGGTCCTTTGCTGTTGTTCTGGGATTGATTTGCACTTTTCGCTCCGAAGTACGTTCATCTCTAGGAGACAGAACACGTCTCCATCCTGAGCGGTATGACGGCTGTGTGGTCCCATGGTGTTTATACTTGCGTTTGTACAGATGAACGTGGTAAGTGGTGTCATACTAAGGGCCTCACATTGTTCTGTCAGCTCCTCATTTGAGAGTCTTTGGAAGGTTGACAGCACTCCACATTTTCCAATGTGGAAAATCTTTCTTGAAAAGCAAAATCGTATTTTTCGTATGAATAGTGGAACATCCCACATACCTACACAGTAATAATAAAATCATCATTGTTACCTACAATATGGAAACGTTAAACTTTGCAAAAGGGAAATGATTTATTTTGTTTATGTTAAAACAACATGTGCATGTACACACACAAACACATATGTACACGTGTGCACAAACACACCTGAAGAATCCTGCTGTGGAAAAGTGGAAGCAAATGGTTCTTCATCCTCAGGCTCAGACAACATTTGTGAAGACACCTGTGTGGCTGAGGAGGTGGATGGCTCTTCATCCTGAGGCTCCGAGATCATTTCTGAAGAGGCCTGTGTGGCTGAGGAGATAGATGGCTCCTCATCCTGGCCAGTGCCAGAGTGTGCTCCAAAATATTTCAGAAGTGCCCCTGAATTTGCATTGAAATACAAGACATGAGTCTGACACCATAAATACATTTGTTGCGCAATTAAATATACATGTCATTATGCACAATTGATCAAACTTTCAGAATAGGAACCAAATTAACGATACAACCTCCTTGGTTAATTCTAGGCATATGACACCCCAAAAGACTCAATATATCACCAAGATACAAATATCATCATAATATAGACGTCAACACAATCACAGAAAACCTTTATGATGTCACCTCAGTGAAAGTTAACCAAATCAATAATGTGCTAGTTAGGTTGTAATCGTTTTGCTGCAGGCTACACACATTATCATGATGAAACTGTGAAATTATATCCAATGTTATGTGAGCTAGTTGGACAGGAAACTGAATATTGTCGCCCTATGTGTATTAAGCATAGCAAGCAACATAGCAACATGGGCTAGCAAACATAAGTGTTATACTACCCTTTTTCATTACATGCATAATATTATACTCATAAAGAGATGATATAGCTGCATACCTTTATTTTTTGCGCGTTTACCCTCTTCTTCTTTCCTCTTTTTTTTCTTCTTTTTTTTTTCCTAAACTGGGAACCTAGACCTTTTCTTATCCAGTTGTGTTGATTTGGCACTCGAGCATCAATTCATTACCCATCCCCCAACACTGTCAGCCAAGAGTCAAGACTAAACCAATTCACCTTGGTGGTGTGCAGACTGGTTTAATATTAATTTTAATGATTTAGCACAAACCAGAAAAAAATGCAACAATATGTCCGTGACACCATATATTCACAGTATTATGAATAAATTGTGGTTTATTTGGTAGCATTTCGTAGTGTGACTGATTTTACTAATGTCATTAGTCCTTTACAAAGTTAGAGGTGCGCTATTTGATAGATTCCCGCCACTCCCACTACCTCAGGCTTCCAGTGGGGAGACCTGAGGTCAACCTACCCTCGAACCTCTCCCCACCTCGTACTTCTGCGTGGGAGACCTTCCCAGGCAGTAGCCTGCCTAGCTCACAAACTAGCATCAGGGGTTCCACACTGACAAAGTTAATTGACCCATAGTCCCACACGGTGACATGATATCATTGACCTGACGTGCAAATGAGTGATAGATAGAAAACTGATCGAGCAAATATCACCATTCCAATTTTTGGGGGGCGGGTGCTGGGCAGCTGCCCTGGGCGGCTGCCTCTTTGTCCATATCTAAATCGGCCACTGCCTAGCTCCAACAGTGCACTTATATCTAACAATAGACAACAATACACACACATCGAAAATATGTTTTTTTTTATTAAGAATTATATAAATATTAGGACGAGCAATGCCGGAGTCCGGAGTATAGATATAATCAAATCAACTTTATTTGTCACATGAGCCAAATACAACAAGTGTAGCCCTTACCGTGAAATGCTTACTTACAAGCCCTTAACGAAAAGTGCAGTTCAAGAAGACTTAAGAAGATATTTACCAAATTAACTCAAGTAATAATAGTAATAAAAAGTAACACTATAATATAACAATAACGAGGCTATATACAGGGGGTACCGGTACAGAGTCAGTGTGCGGGGGTACAGGTTAGTAATGAGGCTATATACATGGGGTACCGGTACCGAGTCAGTGTGTGGGGGTACAGATTAGTAATGAGGCTATATACAGGGAGTACCAGTACCAAGTCAGTGTGCGGGGGTACAGGTTAGTAATGAGGCTATATACAGGGAGTACCAGTACCAAGTCAGTGTGCGGGGGTACAGGTTAGTAATGAGGCTATATACAGGGGGTACCGGTACCGAGTCAGTGTGCAGGGGTACAGGTTAGTAATGAGGCTATATACAGGGGGTACTGGTACCGAGTCAGTGTGCGGGGGTACAGGTTAGTAATGAGGCTATATACAGGGGGTACCGTTACCGAGTCAGTGTGTGGGGGTACAGATTAGTAATGAGACTATATACAGGGGGTACCGGTACCGAGTCAGTGTGCGGGGGTACAGGTTAGTAATGAGGCTATATACAGGGGGTACCGGGACCGAGTCAGTGTGTGGGGGTACAGATTAGTAATGAGGCTATAGACAGGGAGTACCAGTACCAAGTCAGTGTGCGGGGGTACAGGTTAGTAATGAGGCTATATACAGGGGGTACCGGTACCGAGTCAGTGTGCGGGGGTACAGGTTAGTAATGAGGCTATATACAGGGGGTACCAGTACCAAGTCAGTGTGCGGGGGTACAGGTTAGTAATGAGGCTATATACAGGGGGTACCGGTACCGAGTCAGTGTGTGGGGGTACAGATTAGTAATGAGACTATATACAGGGGGTACCGGTACCGAGTCAGTGTGCGGGGGTACAGGTTAGTAATGAGGCTATATACAGGGGGTACCGGGACCGAGTCAGTGTGTGGGGGTCAGATTAGTAATGAGGCTATAGACAGGGAGTACAAGTACCAAGTCAGTGTGCGGGGGTACAGGTTAGTAATGAGGCTATATACAGGGGGTACCGGTACCGAGTCAGTGTGCGGGGGTACAGGTTAGTAATGAGGCTATATACAGGGGGTACCAGTACCAAGTCAGTGTGCGGGGGTACAGGTTAGTAATGAGGCTATATACAGGGGGTACCGGTACCGAGTCAGTGTGCGGGGGTACAGGTTAGTAATGAGGCTATATACAGGGGGTACCGGTACCGAGTCAGTGTGCGGGGGTACAGGTTAGTTGAGGTAATTTGTACATGTAGGTAGGGTGAAGTGACTATGCACAGATAATAAACAGCGAGTAGCAGCAGTGTACAAAACAAATGTTTTTTTTTTTTTTTTTTTTTTTTACCTTTATGTAACCAGGCAAGTCAGTTAAGAACACATTCTTATTTTCAATGACGGCCTGGGAACAGTGGGTTAACTGCCTGTTCAGGGGCAGAACGACAGATTTGTACCTTGTCAGCTCGGGGGTTTGAACTCGCAACCTTCCGGTTACTAGTCCAACGCTCTAGCCACTAGGCTACGCTGGGGGGAGGTGTCAATGTAATAGTCCGGTGGCCATTTGATTAATTGTTCAGCAGTCTTATGGCTTGGGGGTAGAAGCTGTTATGGAGACTTTTGGTCCTTGCCATGCAGTAGTAGAGAAAACAGTCTATGACTTGGCTGACTGGAGTCCTTGACAATTTTATGGGCTTTCCTCTGACACCGCCTATTATATAGGTCCTGGGAGGCAGGAAGCTTGGCCCCAGTGATGGGCCTACCCTCTGTAGCGCCTTACGGTAAGATGCCGAGCAGTTGCCATACGGCGGTGATGCAACCGATGGTGCAGCTGTAGAACATTTTGAGGATCTGGGGTCCCATGCCAAATCTTTTCAGTCTGCTGAGGGAGAAAAGGTGTTGTCGTGTCCTCTCCACGACTGTCTTGTTGTGTTTGGATCATTATAGTTCATTGGTGATGTGGACACCAAGGAACTTGAAACTCTCAACCCTCTCCACTATGCCTTTTCCTGTAGTCCATGATCTGCCCCATACATGTGATGGGATGTCGAGACATTATGGACACTATGTGTATTGAATATATAGTATATCTGAAGAATACGTAGGATAGAATAGCATATCTATAGCAATAGTTGAACAGGATGGCCTTGACTAGAAAACAGTAAATGGGTAAAACAGTATGTAAACATTATTAAAGTGATCAGTGTTGCATGTCTATGCACATAGGGCAGCAGCCTCTAAGGTGCAGGATTGAGTAACCGGGTGGTAGCCGGCTAGTGACAGTGACTAAGTTCAGGGCAGGGTGCTGGGTGTAGGCCGGCTATTGATGGATGTTCAACATTCTGATGGCCTTGAGATAGAAGCTGTTTTTCAGTCCCTCTGTCCCAGCTTTGATGCACCTGTACTGACCTCGTCTTCTTGATGACAGCGGGGTGAACAGGCCGTGGCTTGGGTGTCAAAGGTCCATGATGATCTTCTTGGCCTTCCTGTGACACCGGGTGCTGTAGATGTCCTGAAAGGCAGGCAGGCAGTGTGATCCCAGTGATGCGTTGGGCAGACCGCACTCCTCTTTGGAGAGCCCTGCAGTTGCGGACGGTGCAGTTGCCATACCAGGTGGTGATACAGCCCGACAGGATGCTCTCAATGGTTCATCTGTAAAAGTTTGTGAGGGTCTTAGGAGCAAAGCCAAATTTCTCCAGCCTCCTGAGGTTGAAGAGGCGCTGCTGAGCTTTCTTCAACACGCGGTCTGTGTGGGTGGACCATTTCAGATAGTCAGTGATGTGTACGGCTAGGAACTTGAAGCTTTTCACCTCTCTCAACATAGAGTTAAAAATCAAGAGCATCTCGCTCACTACAAAATGTTACTTCTATTCTACATACATACACACAGACCATGGAGATGGTAATATAATACCATTGATTTTGCAGAGAAATTCTCTTTCATCTTGACGATAGGTAAAGTGGCAGTGGCTAATATGTTGACATTGTAATGGAGGTGTGAGCTGCATACATGGATGAGGCTGGTATATACTTTGGGTCTGAAGAGACAAATATTTTTAGTCTACCTTCTCGACAAACATAGCGATTCCAACCGTCTGGGTTTCGATGTTAAATGTCAAGTTGCTTAAATATTTGACAAACAAAACACCCAATGCATACGAGCAAGGTTAATGTTATTGATTATTCTGTAAGAAATGCCTTTGAAAAGAGCCATTGTCAAATAAATATACTGAACAACAATATAAATGCAACATGCAACAATTTCAATGAATTTACTGAGTTACAGTTGGAGGGTAGGAGCCTGGAGGGTAGGAGCCTGGAGGGTAGGAGCCTGGAGGGTAGGAGCGATGGGACAGTACCTGAAAGGTTGCTGGATCGAATCCCCGTGCTGAGAAAGTTAAAATCTGTTAACCCACTGTCCCCCGGACGCCGATGATGTCATCAAGGCAGCCCCTCTGCAACTCTCTGATTCAGAGTTGTTGGGTTAAATGCGAAAGACACATTTCAGACAGATGCCGGTAAGCAGCCATTCCTGAGCTTTTCAACCAATTGAACAAAAACAACAAAGGACCATCTTCTAGTCTTGATCAAGGAATATGTTAGGGCTACTCTACCTGAAACTGAAATGTATCAACCTAGTGAGCATGGGGATCTTACTAACTGGGATATTTTTTCCTGTATCTTTAGATAACATCAAGCTGCTGGTATACTGAGGGTATACAGAGGCTAATAACATGGCTAACTAAAGATGACCAACTTGGTTTGTCAGACATCACCAATACAGCTGACCAAATTCAATTCTGTTAACCATCTTTCTTCTTGCACATTTGATATGAACAGACTTGTGTCCATATGCAATACTGAAAAGTTTCCCAAGGTATTCAAAGATGGTAAAAAAAAGCAGATGTATATTTTTCTTTAGCAGAAAATAATGTATTGATAAGATACATTGCATTGCTATCAACGTTGTGCTCAATAAGAACATTTGTTTTAATAAGGACAGCTATCTGTGAATCAAACATGAGATGTTCTTTGGCTAACAATGACTAGCTGATACCTCCACACATCGATTGTGATTATTATAAAGTGCCTTACATAAGCACTGGACACAATAATGGGTTCACAACGGCTCCACAATGTATACAGTAGGAATCTTTCAAACTGAGATGTGTAAGCATGAGTCATGTGGGTGACTTGCGATATGGAAAGATTAGTATTTTGATTGTGTTTACACAGTCATTGAATTGTTTGCGTAGACATTGACATTCAAGAAAAACATGATTTGAAAGAGTCAATGGAAATGTAAGTTCTTTCAACAGCAAAAACAGAGGTCAAACTAGAGCACAAATTATGGCTACATTTTCCATGCGTTTGGCATTTAAAACTATACATACGGTATGTAGAGCACAACATTCTAATTTTCTAGACAGTTTGTCATGAGATGGAGCCGCGTTGTGTTGCTCTGTAAAGGCCCCAGTAATATTTGTGGCAATGGATCAACACGCCTGCATCAGCACCTCTGATCAATACAGATCTAATGACCATGGGCCTCACTCTGACGCTGGCATTTAAAGGCAATCAAGGCATCCTGAGTGTTGCCAAATGGAAAAGGAATGATTGAGCGCAAAAGGAACGTTTCTTCCCCCTTTGTCTCAGCAAACCCCGTGTCTGTTGCCTACCAAATCGATAGCTTTATGATGTGCCAGGAATATGAACAAAGGTATAGAGAAGCAAACTATGAATGTGTCTCACATGGGATTCTGTTCACAGTGGGCTACAGTAGCTGTATACTAAGCACAGAGCCCTGATTCAGATTACAGATAGGGACTTTAGGGCCCAATTCAATCCAAAATGGAACTCAGAAGTTTTAATAAGGCTTCCCACGCTTTGAGAGTGCATTAATTAAATAAATGGCTTTTTGACATATTCCCCCCAAAAACCTGGATGTTGGTTCTGATTCAAATCAAAGCTTATTGGTTGCATACACAGTTTAGCTGTCACGCCCTGACCTTAGAGAGCCGTTTTATTTCTCTATTTGGTTAGGTCAGGGTGTGATGTGGGTTGGGCATTTTGGTTTGTTTTCTATGTTTCTTTATTTCTATGTTTTGGCCGGGTATGGTTCTCAATCAGGGACACCTGTCTATCGTTGTCTCTGATTGGGAATCATACGTAGGTAGCCCTTTTCCCCTCCTTCATGTTGGGTAGTTATCTTTGTTAGTGGCACTATAGCTCTGTTAGCTTCACGGTTGTTTTTCGTTTCTTGTTTTGTTGGCGACATATTAAATAAAAAGAGAAATGTACGCTCACCTTTGGTCTGCTTCCAAACGACCTGGCATCCTTTCACTCCCTCCTCTCTACATTTTCCTCCTCTGTCTCTGCTGCTAAAGCCACTTTCTACCACTCTAAATTCCAAGCATCTGCCTCTAACCCTAGGAAGCTCTTCGCCACCTTCTCCTCCCTCCTGAATCCTCCTCCCCCTCCCCCCCCTCCTCCCTCTCCGCAGATGACTTCGTCAACCATTTTGAAAAGAAGGTCGACGACATCCGATCCTCGTTTGCTAAGTCAAACGACACCGCTGGTTCTGCTCACACTGCCCTACCCTGTGCTCTGACCTCTTTCTCCCCTCTCTCTCCAGATGAAATCTCGCGTCTTGTGACGGCCGGCCGCCCAACAACCTGCCCGCTTGACCCTATCCCCTCCTCTCTTCTCTAGACCATTTCCGGAGACCTTCTCCCTTACCTCACCTCGCTCATCAACTCATCCCTGACCGCTGGCTACGTCCCTTCCGTCTTCAAGAGAGCGAGAGTTGCACCCCTTCTGAAAAAACCTACACTCGATCCCTCCGATGTCAACAACTACAGACCAGTATCCCTTCTTTCTTTTCTCTCCAAAACTCTTGAACGTGCCGTCCTTGGCCAGCTCTCCCGCTATCTCTCTCTGAATGACCTTCTTGATCCAAATCAGTCAGGTTTCAAGACTAGTCATTCAACTGAGACTGCTCTTCTCTGTATCACGGAGGCGCTCCGCACTGCTAAAGCTAACTCTCTCTCCTCTGCTCTCATCCTTCTTGACCTATCGGCTGCCTTCGATACTGTGAACCATCAGATCCTCCTCTCCACCCTCTCCGAGTTGGGCATCTCCGGCGCGGCCCACGCTTGGATTGCGTCCTACCTGACAGGTCGGTCCTACCAGGTGGCGTGGCGAGAATCTGTCTCCTCACCACGCGCTCTCACCACTGGTGTCCCCCAGGGCTCTGTTCTAGGCCCTCTCCTATTCTCGCTATACACCAGGTCACTTGGCTCTGTCATAACCTCACATGGTCTCTCCTATTATTGCTATGCAGACGACACACAATTAATCTTCTCCTTTCCCCCTTCTGATGACCAGGTGGCGAATCGCATCTCTGCATGTCTGGCAGACATATCAGTGTGGATGACGGATCACCACCTCAAGCTGAACCTCGGCAATACGGAGCTGCTCTTCCTCCGGGGAAGGACTGCCCGTTCCATGATCTCGCCATCACGGTTGACAACTCCATTGTGTCCTCCTCCCAGAGCGCTAAGAACCTTGGCGTGATCCTGGACAACACCCTGTCGTTCTCAACTAACATCAAGGCGGTGGCCCGTTCCTGTAGGTTCATGCTCTACAACATCCGCAGAGTACGACCCTGCCTCACACAGGAAGCGGCGCAGGTCCTAATCCAGGCACTTGTCATCTCCCGTCTGGATTACTGCAACTCGCTGTTGGCTGGGCTCCCTGCCTGTGCCATTAAACCCTACAACTCATCCAGAACGCCGCAGCCCGTCTGGTGTTCAACCTTCCCAAGTTCTATCACGTCACCCCGCTCCTCCGCTCTCTCCACTGGCTTCCAGTTGAAGCTCGCATCCGCTACAAGACCATGGTGCTTGCCTACGGAGCTGTGAGGGGAACGGCACCTCAGTACCTCCAGGCTCTGATCAGGCCCTACACCCAAACAAGGGCACTGCGTTCATCCACCTCTGGCCTGCTCGCCTCCCTACCACTGAGGAAGTACAGTTCCCGCTCAGCCCAGTCAAAACTGTTCGCTGCTCTGGCCCCCCAATGGTGGAACAAACTCCCTCACGACGCCAGGACAGCGGAGTCAATCACCACCTTCCGGAGACACCTGAAACCCCACCTTTTTAAGGAATACCTAGGATAGGATAAGTAATCCTTCTCACCCCCCTTTAAGATTTAAATGCACTATTGTAAAGTGACTGTTCCACTGGATGTCATAAGGTGAATGCACCAATTTGTAAGTCGCTCTGGATAAGAGCGTCTGCTAAATGACTTAAATGTAAATGTAAAATGTAACATTAGCACGGCTAAAAGCAAAATGCTTTTGTTACTAGTGTCGTGTCTTTACTATCATTAAATTGAAGACTTCGTTTTTATCAAAGATTCCTGTAATTAGTATTACGCGATTAAACTGAATAATCATGTAACTGTAATTAACTAGGAAGTCCAGGCACCAAGGAAAGTATTCAGATTACAAAGTTATAATTTCCCAATATAACCTTTCAGATATTTTCATATCTGATCAATAGTCTGATTAATGATTTATGTATTTTACCTCACGTTAGTCTCATTCCAAACGTCGTAAATTGTTGGTTATCTGCACGAACCCAGTTTTCAATATGAGTCATCCATACATCAATTGTCTTAAATCATTTATTTATTACTAACTAAGTAATTAACAGAAATGCATAAAACAAACAAACAAAGGTAAATGTAATAATAGGAGGATGTGCCCAAGTGGGCTAAACCGGCATGGCGGCTTGTTAGACAAAGGAGAAGTGGGGGTTGACTAAGAAGTCACTACAGAGTTAATAATTCTAACAATTGAAATGCTAATCCTTTACACATGAACACTCACTCATTCAGGAACAATTGCAATCAATATTATTATATTTACGCTCAGTGTGTCGTCTTGATCACTGGTGAAAAGTCTTTATTTTGTAGAATTGTCCGTCTCTCTCCCTCTCTCTCTCTGTCTTGGTTAGAGGGGATAGTTCAAAGTGACATTCGTTATAGAATGGATGTTTCTGTGGTTGTCGTTCTTTGCGTTCAATGATACCGAATTTCAAGCTGCAGACTAGTAATTAATATCAAAGACTTGTTCTCATTCTGTTGGTATCGATAGTCTAAGTGTTTAACCACGTGGTATGGTTAAACGATTCTGCAACCTTTAGCCATCTTGTTATTGAGGTAAGCTCGGTCTGGTGATAATTTCTCAAAGTTGGGTTTTATTCGGAATGGCAGAAAAGGGCTGTCCCAGGATGTCTGACCCTAACTGGGCTCAGGGGCGGTCCTCTGATTTAGTTCAAATCCAATTCCCTTTTTTAGTTTTCCGTCATTAAACAGTCCAAAATCACATTGTAAAATTGTGTAAACATTATCATACTCACTCATTCATCTTATACAACAATTAGATGTAAACCTAATATCTGAGGCTATTATATAAACAGCGTTATGGTAATTTGGCCACACCGTCTCCCATGAGCTTCCCAAGTTGTGACAAACGGACCAGTTCGTAGCTGGATTCTTCACCGATCTTTTACACTTTCACCGGAACATGAAATTTGTTCGTACCTCATGTTCTGTGAGGTGGAAGGATTTCCTTTGTCCTCTATGAATTTTTACCCTCTATAACTGTGTGTCTATGAGGTCTTCTCAGGAATTTACGACCTCTGACCACAGCAGCCTAGTTGAAGGAGGCAAGGGGGAGGCAGGGAGAGGGGGATGGGCTTGCTATACCCAAAGAGGCCAACGTCATGACACTAGCTCCTAACAATGCAGTCAAATGTCAAATAGCAAGAAATCAAGAATGGCGGGACAAATCCAATTAACAACCCAAATAGCACTGTAGCAGTATCAAAATGCAGTCTATACATATTTATTTATTTTATTTTTTATTTTATTTTACCTTTCTTTAACCAGGTAGGCTAGTTGAGAACAAGTTCTCATTTGCGACCTGGCCAAGATAAAGCAAAGCAGTTCGACACATACAACAACACAGAGTTACACATGGAATAAGCAAACATACAATCAATAATACAGTAGAAGTATCTATATATAGCATGTGCAAATGAGGTAGGATAAGAGAGTTAAGGCAATAAATACGCCATGGTGGCAAAGTAATTACAATATAGTAGAGGTCTACCGATAATGATTTTTCAACGCTGATACCGATACCAATTATTGGAGGACCAAAAAAGCCGATACCGATTCATCTGCCGATTTTTATATATATATTTGTAATAATGACAATTACAACAATACTGAATTAACAATGAACACTTATTTTAACTTAATATAATACATCAATAAAATCAATCAGGAGCTGCCAGAGCCGCCCGTCAGTTAGGAGCTGCCAAAGCCGCCCGTCAGTCAGCAGCTGCCAGAGCTGCCCATCAGTCAGGAGTGGTCAGAGCCGCCCGTCACTCCGGAGCTGCCAGAGCCGCCCTTCACTCCGGAGCTGCCAGAGCTGCCCTTCACTCCGGAGCTGCCGGAGTCGCCCTTCTCTCCGGCGCTGCCGGAGTCTCCCGCCTGTCCGGCGCTGCCAGAGTCTCCTGTCTATTCGGGGCCTGCTGCAAGGGTCCCCAGTCCGAGGTCGGCGGCGACCTTAAGTGGGCCAAGACTATGGTGGAGTGGGGTCCACGTCCCGTGCCAGAGCCGCCAACGCGGACAGATGCCCACCCTCCGCTATGGGTTTAGGTTTTGCGGCCGGAGTCCGCACCTTTGGGGGGGGGGGGGTACTGTTACGTCCTGACCTTAGTTCCTTTTTTATGTCTCCTTTTTTAGTTTGGTCAGGGCGTGAGTTGGGGTGGGCATTCTATGTATTGTTCTATGTTTTTGTATTTCTGTGTTTGGCCTGGTATGGTTCCCAATCAGAGGCAGCTGTTTATCGTTGTCTCTGATTGAGAACCATACTTAGGCAGCCTGATTTCCCACTATGGGTTGTGGGCAGTTGTTTTCTGTTTTGTGTTGCTGCACCTTACAGGACTGTTTCGTTATCGTTTCACTTTCTGTGTTATTTTGTTTAGTGTTTCTGTAACATGAACATTTACCACGCTGCGCATTGGTCCGATCCTTCATACTCCTCGTCAGAAGAGAAAGAAAACCGTTAAAGTGTAATACAGAACCGTTCCGTATTTTATCTCTAAATTATTTGAAGTCTAAATTACATTGCACAACCTTCAATGTTATGTGATAATTACTTAACATTCCGGCAAATTAATTCGCAAGGAGCCAGGCGACCCAAACTGTTGCATATACCCTGACTCTGTGTGCAATGAACGCAAGAGAAGTGACACAATTTCGCTAGTTTAATATTGCCTGCTAAATTGAATTTCTTTTAACTAAATATGCAGGTATAAAAATATATACCTCTGTGTATTGATTTTAAGAAAGGTATTGATGTTCATGGATAGGTGCATTCGTGCAACGATTGTGCTTTTTTCACAAATGCGTTTTTGTTAAATCATCCCCCTTTTGGGGAAGTTGGCTGTCTTTGTTAGGAAGAAATAGTCTTCACACAGTTCGCTACGAACCAGGCGACCCAAACTGCTGCAAATACCCTGACTCTGTTGCACAGAACGCAAGATAAGTGACACAATTTCCCTGGTTAAAAGAAATTAATGTTAGCAGGTAATATTAACAAAATATGCAGGTTTAAAAATAAACACTTGTATATTGATATTAAGTTGATGTTTATGGTTAGGTACACATTGGTGCAACGCTTTTCTCGCGAATGTGCTTGTTAAATCACTCGTTTGGCGAAGTAGCCTGTGATTCAATGATAAATTAACTGGCACCACATCGATTATATGCAACGCAGGACAAGCTAGATACACTAGTAATATCATCAACCATGTGTAGTTAACTAGTGATTATGTTAAGATTGATTGTTTTTTATAAGATACGTTTAATAATAGCTAGCACCCTACCTTGGCTCCTTGCTGCACTCGCATAACAGGTAGTCAGCCTGCAATGCAGTCTCCTCGTGGAGTGCAATGTAATCGGCCATGATCGGTGTCCAAAAATGCCGATTACAGATTGTTATGAAAACTTGAAATCGGCCTTAATTAATCGGCCATTCCGATTAATCGGTTGACCTACAATATAGCAATTAAACACTGGAATGGTAGGATGTGCAGAAGATGAATGTGCAAGTTGAGATACTGGGGTGCAAAGGAGCAAGATAAATAAATAAATACAGTATGGGGATGAGGTAGATTGGACGGGCTATTTACAGATGAGCTATGTACAGGTGCAGTGATCTGTGAGCTGCTCTGACAGCTGGTGCTTAAAGACAGCTTCAGAGATTTTTGCAGTTTGTTCCAATCAATGGCAGTAGAGAACTGGAAAGCGAGGCAGGCTAAGGAAGAATTGGCTTTGGGAGTGACCAGTGACATATACCTGCTGGAGCGCGTGCTACGGGTGGGTGCTGCTATGGTGACCAGTGAGCTGAGATAAGGCGGGGCTTTACCTAGCAGAGACTTGTAGATTACCTGGATCCAGTGGGTTTGACGACGAGTATGAAGCGAGGGCCAGCCAACGAGATCATACAGGTCGCAGTGGTGGGTATTATATGGGGCTTTGGTGACAAAAACGGATGGCACTGTGATAGACTGCATCCAGTTTACTGAGTAGAGTGTTGCTGGCTATTATGTAAATGACATAGTCGAAGTCAAGGATCGGTAGGATGGTCAGTTTTACCTGGATATGTTTGGCAGCATGAGTGAAGGATGCTTTCTTGTGAAATAGGAAGCCAATTCTAGATTTGATTTTGGATTGGAGATGTTTAATGTGAGTCTGGAAGGAGAGTTTACAGTCTAACCAGACACCTAGGTATTTGTAGTTGTCCAAATCAAATCAAATCAAATGTATTTATATAGCCCTTCGTGCATCAGCTGATATCTCAAAGTGCTGTACAGAAACCCAGCCTAAAACCCCAAACAGCAAGCAATGCAGGTGTAGAAGCACGGTGGCTAGGAAAAACTCCCTAGAAAGGCCAAAACCTAGGAAGAAACCTAGAGAGGAACCAGGCTATGTGGGGTTGCCAGTCCTCTTCTGGCTGTGCCGGGTGGAGATTATAACAGAACATGGCCAAGATGTTAAAATGTTCATAAATGACCAGCATGGTCGAATAATAATAAGGCAGAACAGTTGAAACTGGAGCAGCAGCACGGCCAGGTGGACTGGGGACAGCAAGGAGTCATCATGTCAGGTAGTCCTGAGGCATGGTCCTAGGGCTCAGGTTCTCCGAGAGAGAGAAAGAGAGAAAGAGAGAATTAGAGAGAGCACGCTTAAATTCACACAGGACACAGAGTAGGACAGGAGAAGTACTCCAGATATAACAAACTGACCACATATTCTAAGTCAGAACCGTCCAGAGTAGTGATGCTGGACGGGCGGGCAGGTGCAAGAAGTGCATTTAGCTTTACTTGCATTTAAGAGCAGTTGGAGGCCACGGAGGGAGAGTTGTATGGCATTGAAGCTCATCTGGAGGTTAATTAACACAGTGTCCAGAGGTATACAGAATGGTGTCGTCTGCGTAGAGGTGGATCAAAGAATCACCAGCAGTGAGAGCGACATCATTGATGTATACAGAGAAGAGAGTCGGCCCGAGAATTGAACCCTGTGGCACCCCATAGAGACTGCCAGAGTTCTGGACAACAGGTCCTCCGAATTGACATAGTGAACTCTATCGGAGAAGTGGTTGGTGAACCAAGCGAGGCTATCATTTGAGAAACCAAGGCTGTTGAGTCTGTCAATAAGAATGTTGTGATTGACGGAGTCGAAAGCCTTAGCCAGGTCATTGAATACGGCTGCACAGTATTGTCTCTTATTGATGGCGGTTATGATATCGTTTAGGACCTTGAGCGTGGCTGAGGTGCATTCATGACCAGCTCTGAAACCAGAGTGCATAGCGGAGAAGGTACAGTGAGTTTCAAAATGGTTGGTAATCTGTTTATTAACTTGACTTTCAAAGACCTTAGAAAGGTAGGGTGGAATAGATATTGGTCTGTAGCAGTTTGGGTCTAGAGTGTCTCCCCCTTTGAAGAGGCGGATGACCGCGGCAGCTTTCCAATCTATGGGAATCTCAGACGATATGAAAGAGAGGTTGAAGAGCCTGGTAATATGGGTTGCAATAATTTCTTCAGATAATTTTAGAAGGAGAGGGTCCAGATTGTCTAGCCCGACTGATTTGTAGGGGTCCAGATTTTGCAGCTCTTTCAGAACATCAGCTATCTGGATTTAGGTGAAGGATAAGTGGGGAAGGTTTGTGCGAGTTGCTGTGGGGAGCGCAGGGCTGTTGACCGGGGTAGGGGTAGCCAGGTGGAAAGCATGGCCAGCCGTCGAAAAATGCTTATTGAATTTCTCAATAATTGTGGATTTATCGTTAGAGACAGTGTTTCCTAGCCTTAATGCAGTGGGCAGCTGGGAGGAGGTGCTCTTATTCTCCAATGACTTTACAGTGTCCCAGAACTTCTTGGAGTTTGTACTACAGGATGCATATGTACACCGAGGGAATATACACAAGCTATACTAAGAATGATATGTATATCAGTAGATATATGACAGTGAGATATATACCACGAGTCCAGTATATAAATAAATATGCAGTGTGTATAAACAATGTAACTAAAATACAATGCACAGTAGAGAAATATCAGAATAAGGTACAATAATGTGGGGCGGCAGGGTAGCCTAGTGGTTAGAGCGTTGGACTAGTAACCGGAATGTTGTGAGTTCAAACCCCCGAGCTGACAAGGTACGAATCTGTCGTTCTGCCCCTGAACAGGCAGTTAACCCACTGTTCCCAGGCCGTCATTGAAAATAAGAATGTGTTCTTAACTGACTTGCCTGGTTAAATAAAGGTAAAATAAAAAAAAATAAAAAAAAATGTATATATACCAAAGTATGTGGACACCCCTTCAAATGACTGGATTCATCTATTTCAGCCACAACCATTGCTGATGTGTATACAATCGAGCACACAGCCATGCAATCTTCATAGACAAACATTGGCAGTACAGTGACCTGACTTTCAACCTGGCACCGTCATAGGATCTCACCTTTCCAACAAGTGAGTTTGTCAAATTTCTGCCCTGCTAAAGCTGCTCCCTTAAACTGTAAGTGCTGTTATTGTGAAATGGAAATGTCTTGGAGCAACAACGGCTCAGCTGCGAACTGGTAGGCCACACAAGCTCACAGAATGAGTGCTGAAGAGCGCAGCGTGTAAAAATCGTCTGTCCTCAGTTACAACACTCAATACTGAGCTCCAAAATGCCTCTGGAAGCAATGTCAGCACAAAAACTGCTCGTCGGGAGCTTCATGAAATGGGTTTCCATGGCCGAGCAGCCACACAAGCCTAAGATTACCAAGCATCGGCTGGAGTGTTGTAAAGCTTGCAGCCATTGGACTCTGAAACAGTGGAAACGCGTTCTCTGGAGTAATGTATCACTCTTCACTATCTTGCAGTCTGACGGATGAATATGGGTTTGGCGGATGCCAGGAGAATGCTACCTCCCCGAATGCATAGTGCCAACTGTACATGTTGGTGGAGGAGGAACTATGGTCTGGGGATGTTTTTCAGGGTTCGGCCAATGCCCCTTAGTTCCAGTGAAGGGAAATCTTAACGCTACAGCATACATTGACAGATGATTCTGTGCTTCCAACTTTGTGGCAACAGTTTGGGGAAGGCCCGTTCCTGTTTCAGCATGACAATGCCCCGTGCACAAAGCGAGGTCCATACAGAAATGTAAAGATCGGTGTAGAAGAACTTGACTGGCCTGCCCAGAGCCCTGAACTCAACGCCATCGAGAAAATTTGGGATGAATTGGAATGCCGACTGCGAGCCAGGCCTAATCTCCCAACATCAGTGCCTGACCTCACGAATGCTCTTGTGGCTGACTGAAAACAAGACCCCGCAGCAATGTTCCAACATCTAAGCATTTCGATACACCCGGAATAACATCTGCAAAACACATGTGACCAATACAATTTGTGCTTGTGTGTGTGTGTGCGTGTGTGTTTGTGAGTATGAGGTACAGTACCAGTCAAAAGTTTGGACACACCTACTATTTCAAGGGTTTTTCTTTATTTTTACTATTTTCTAAATTGTATAATAATGGTGAAGACATCAAAACTATGTTTAGATTTTAGATTCTTACAAGTAGCAGCTTTGCACACTCTTGGCATTCTAATTGTCTGGTAATAGAAGCTGTTCAACAGTCTGATGGTAATAGAAGATGTTCAACAGTCAGATGGTATTAGAAGCTGTTCAACAGTCTGATGGTAATAGAAGCTGTTCAACAGTCTGATGGTAATAGAAGCTGTTCAACATTCTGATGGTAATAGAAGCTGTTTAACAGTCCGATGGTAATAGAAGCTGTTCAACAGTCTGATGGTAATAGAAGCTGTTCAACAGTCTGATGGTAATAGAAGCTGCTCAACAGTCTGATGGTGATAGAAGCTGTTCAACAGTCTGATGTTCTGGTAATAGAAGCTGTTCAACATTCTGATGGTAATAGAAGCTGTTCAACAGTCATATGGTAATAGAAGCTGTTCAACAGTCAGATGGTAATAGAAGCTGTTCAACAGTCTGATGGTGATAGAAGCTGTTCAACAGTCTGATGATCTGGTAATAGAAGCTGTTCAACAGTCTGATGGTCTGGTAATAGAAGCTGTTCAACAGTCTGATGGTCTGGTAATAGAAGCTGTTCAACAGTCTGATGGTCTGGTAATAGAAGCTGTTCAACAGTCTGATGGTCTGGTAATAGAAGCTGTTCAACAGTGATGGTAATAGAAGCTGGTCAACAGTCTGATGGTAATAGAAGCTGTTCATCAATCTGATGGTGATAGAAGCTGTTCAACAGTCAGATGGTAATAGAAGCTGCTCAACAGTCTGATGGTAATAGAAGCTGTTCAACAGTCTGATGGTCTGGTAATAGAAGCTGTTCAACAGTGATGGTGATAGAAGCTGCTCAACAGTCTGATGCTAATAGAAGCTGCTCAACAGTCTGATGGTGATAGAAGCTGTTCAACATTCTGATGGTAATAGAAGCTGTTCAACATTCTGATGGTAATAGAAGCTGTTCAACATTCTGATGGTAATAGAAGCTGTTCAACATTCTGATGGTAATAGAAGCTGTTCAACATTCTGATGGTAATAGAAGCTGTTCAACAGTCAGATGGTAATAGAAGCTGTTCAACAGTCTGATGGTAATAGAAGCTGCTCAACAGTCTGATGGTGATAGAAGCTGTTCAACAGTCTGATGGTTTGGTAATAGAAGCTGTTCAACAGTCTGATGGTCTGGTAATAGAAGCTGTTCAACAGTATGATGGTCTGGTAATAGAAGCTGTTCAACAGTCTGATGGTCTGGTAATAGAAGCTGTTCAACAGTCTGATGGTCTGGTAATAGAAGCTGTTCAACAGTCTGATGGTCTGGTAATAGAAGCTGTTCAACAGTCTGATGGTCTGGTAATAGAAGCTGTTCAACAGTGATGGTAATAGAAGCTGGTCAACAGTCTGATGGTGATAGAAGCTGTTCAACAGTGATGGTAATAGAAGCTGGTCAACAGTCTGATGGTGATAGAAGCTGTTCAACAGTCTGATGGTCTGGTAATAGAAGCTGTTCAACAGTCTGATGGTAATAGAAGCTGCTCAACAGTCTGATGGTGATAGAAGCTGTTCAACAGTCTGATGGTAATAGAAGCTGTTCAACAGCCTGATGGTCTGGTAATAGAAGCTGTTCAACAGTCTGATGGTAATAGAAGCTGTTCAACAGTCTGATGGTGATAGAAGCTGTTCAACAGTCTGATGGTAATAGAAGCTGCTCAACAGTCTGATGGTGATAGAAGCTGTTCAACAGTCTGATGGTAATAGAAGCTGTTCAACAGTCTGATGGTAATAGAAGCTGTTCTCAACAGTCTGATGGTAATAGAAGCTGTTCTCAACAGTCTGATGGTGATAGAAGCTGTTCAACAGTCTGATGGTAATAGAAGCTGTTCAACAGTCTGATGGTAATAGAAGCTGTTCAACAGTCTGATGGTCTGGTAATGTAACGGTTTTCTTCTGGTGAAGGAGAGGCGGACCAAAATGCAGCGTGCTTATAATTCATGGTTCTTTAATAATGAAACCATACATGAATAAACTACAAAAACAAGAACCGTGAAAACCCAAAACAGTCCCCGTGTGGTACAAACACTGACACAGGAGACAACCACCCACGAAACCCAACACAAACCAGGCTACCTAAATATGGTTCCCAATCAGAGACAATGACTAACACCTGCCTCTGATTGAGAACCATATCAGGTCAAACATAGAAATAGACCAACTAGACATAGAATGCCCACTCAGATCACACCCTGACCGAACAAAACATAGAAACATACAAAGCAAACTATGGTCAGGGTGTGACAGGTAATAGAAGCTGTTCAACAGTCTGGTGGTGATAGAAGCTGCTCAACAGTCTGATGGTAACAGAAGCTGTTCAACAGTCTGATGGTCTGCTAATAGAATTAGTTTAATTCTGATGGCCTGGTAATACAAGCTGTTCATCAATCTGATGGTGATAGAAGCTGTTTAACAGTCTGATGGTTATAGAAGCTGTTCAACAGTCTGATGGTAATATAAGTTTTTCAACAGTCTGATGATAATAGAAACTGTTCCACATTCTGATGGCCTGATAATATCAGCTGTTTTTTAGTCTCTCTATCTTGGCTTTGATGCAGCTGTACTGTCTGCTTCTGTGCAATGTTAACCGAGTGAATAGTCGGTGGCTCAGGTGGCTGAGTTCCTTGATGATCTTCTTGGCCTTCCCTTGATACCTGGTGCTGTAGATGTCCTGGATGGCAGGCAGTGTGCCCCCAGTGATGCTTTGAGCTGACCGCACCACCCTCTGGGGAGCACTGATTGCCTATTTTTAAGGGTTTCTGCAGAGTGAACTTTTTTTTATTTTATTGCTGCCAACTACTGAAACTATGACATTCTATGATCATAAATAATTGGAGGGCTCACTTATTCAGGATATACAGTATATTCTGTGTACTTTGACTTTGTAAAATTCTTGTTTACAGAATTAATTTACAGGTGTGGGATCTTAATTTGATCGCTCTTTTGTTGCTGAGAAATGCAGATGAGCTTCGTGATTTACATACATTCACTGAAAACCTGCACTAATGCAGGGTTATATAAACAGTATTACACTTTTTATGCAGCCTCAATTTGACCAACTAATAGCCTAATTTGCTGCAACAATACAGGTCAAATTAAGATCCTACATCTTTAGGTATCTAAAAAAGTAACATTTCAACAAAAGTTATATGTATTCAGGCGCACACTTGGGTTTACTGTATGCATCCATTGACATTGAGGTGGGATTACTGAGTATCCAATTCACAGGTTCATGAACGGTATTGTTTTAAAAGAGTGATTACACTGTGGCAGTGTGGGAAGGTGAACACGGGGCTTGAGAGATTCAGGCTCACTGTATAAGCCTGGCCCTGGCCTACGGCCTTATCTCCAGAAATGACTCAGAGGATCTGAGCTCATCTCTCTGACACGATAGAGAATGGAAGGGAAAAAATTAAGCTTGTCCATCATATCCCAATCCTGCTTAGTTTACTGTCCAATTTGTTTCGTAGACGCACAGGAAAAATCCGGGAGCTTTTGTGCTGATCAAATGGACAAGAAATGGGTCAGTAACCAAGGGACACTACTAAAACCCATTTATCTGACAGAACAATTAGGAATAGAAATTGAGCTTTTGTCTCTGGCTGAAACAGGACTGTTCTGTGGGCTGACAGTAAAGGCTCATTTCTGTTGTGTCTCATTCCCCACAGGCTGAAACACTGCCTTCTTAAAATAAATAATTCAGGCTTGGTTTTTATGATGATACCCTATGCATTTTTTACACAACTCTCTGGTATCATAGCAGGCAGGACACAGGAATTTTTTTATTTATCTTGGAATAGTCTGAGATGAAGTGTTTTCCAAAATAAACTTCAGTACCTGACATCTCACTGATTGCCAATTCCATCTTCACATGGAATGATTAGAATATGAAATGGAGCAATTTGCAGAAGCAATGCACGCTAGACAATTATGCAACACATCCTACTTTCGCAATGTGTGGGCAGTTATTTCTTTCTCGATAAAAATCCCTATTTGTTCTCTCTGGAACTGATTTTCATCAACTTCTTTGAACCAGCGTTGTGGGCTGACTCACATTGACATACATCTTGGTGTTGTGTAACAAGTGGGTGCTAACATCACAGTCACAGCATGCGTGTAAGTACCCGCTCGATAACAACAGTAGACTAAATGCAAATTCAACTGATATCAACTCTCTGAAGAGCAGTAATTCAAGTAATATAATGCCTGTTTCTCTGTGAAATGAACACGTGTTGCTAACCCGTCAATTGGAATCTGATGGGTCTATGAAGGATTGTTAAAGAGTGCACTCTTGAACAAAAGGAGTATGTAATAATTATGAGAATGCAGTAGGCACTGCTCCAAACATGTTGTATGTGTTCATCATCAGAGAAACATTTCATTTTTTCCACTTCTCTCTACACATTTCTGTACATTCACCGTCAAACAAAAATACTTTTCCAGAATGAAAGGCGATATGGAGTGCATTGGCCTCTGTTATAAAAGGTTAAAGATCACAGGAAAGGTACTTTGTCTTACTGTAAACGTTCACCCAGTTTGACAGGCTACTGTAATTCCACCAAATTATGAGCATTGTTCAGTGTCCTAATTTGTTTGAGTACCCTGAAATCAGACAATAGGACAAATTGAAAGCTTGGCACTGTAAGGTTCTATCTACATTTGTTGGGTCAGTTAGCGGACACTCTTATGCAGAGCAACTTACAGTAGCAATTAGGGTTAAGAGCCTTGCTCAAAGGCACATCGACAGGTTTTTCATCTAGTCGGCTCTGGGATTCTAACCAGCAACCTTAAGGTTACTGGCCCAACACTCTTAACAGCTAGGCCACTTGTCACCCCTGCATTTCTGTCAAGATATAGTTATTAAAATGCATGAGCTTGCCCACAACTAAAGACATTTATTTAGTGTAGAGGTTCTGACTAATGGTGAATAAACTGTAAGCTATAAAAACAAAGAGAGTCGCACACTCTGTGTATAAACTCCCAGTAATTTATTGGGTAAGCCACCAACGTTTCGGCATCACTGTGCCTTCTTCAGGGTGCCTGAATCAAATCAAATAATATCAAATGTATTTGTCACGTGCGCTGAATACAACAGGTGTAGACCATACAGTGAAATGCTTACTTACAAGCCCTTAACCAACAATGCAGTTTTAAGAAAGATAAGCAAAATATAACAACTAATTAAAGAGCAGCAGAATAATAACAACGGTGGCTACCGGTACAGAGTCAATGTGCTGAGGCCCTGGTTAGTCGAGGTAATTGAGGTAATATGTGCATGTAGGTAGAGTTAAAGTGACTATGCACAGATAATAAACAGAGAGTAGCAGCAGTGTAAAGGGGGGTGCAAATAGTCTGGGTAGCCATTTGATTAGCTGTCCAGGAGTTTTATGGCTTGGGGGTAAAAGCTGTTTGGACCTAGACTTGGCACTCCGGTACCGCTTGCCATGTGGTAGCAAAGAGAACAGTCTATGACTTGGGTAGCTGGAGTCGTAGACAATTTTTAGGGCCTTCCTCTGACACTGCCTGGTATAGAGTTCCTGGATGGCAGGAAGTTTGGCCCCAGTGATGTACTGGGCCGTACACACTGCCCTCTGTCGTGCCTTGCGGTCAGAGGCCAAGCAGTTGCCATATCAGGCAGTGATGCAACCAGTCAGGATGCTCTCGATGGTGCAGCTGTAGAACATTTGTTGGTGATGTGGACACCAAGGAACTTGACGCTCTCGACCTGCTCCACTACATCCCCATTGATGAGAATGGGGGCGTGCTCAGTCCTCCTTTTCCTATAGTCCACAATTCTCTCCTTTGTCTTGATCTTGTTGAGGAAGAGGTTGTTATCCTGGCACCACATGGCCAGGTCTCTGACCTCCTCTCTATAGGCTGCTCATCATTGTCGGTGATCAGGTCTACCACAGTTGTGTTGTTGCATTCTCACATAGGTGTTCCTTAGGTGTTAGGTGTTGTGGGCAGTGTTGAGTACAATAGAGATTGCATCCTCTGTGGATCTGTTGGGGCGGTATGCAAATTGGAGTGGGTCTAAGGTTTCTGGGATAATGGTGTTGATGACCAGCCTTTAAAAGCACTTAATTGCTTTAGTGAGTGAGTGCTACGGGTCGGTAGTCATTTAGGCAGGTTACCTTAGTGTTCTGGAGGACAAGAACTATTGTGGTCTGCTTGAAACATGTTGGTGTTACAGATTCAGTCAGGAACAGGTTGAAAATGTCAGTGAAGACACTTGCCAGTTGGTTAGCGCATGCTCAGAGTACAAGTCCTGGTAATCCGTCTGGCCCTGCGACCTTGGGAATGTTGACCTGTTTAAAGGTCTTACTCACATCGGCTGCGGAGAGCGTGATTACACGGTACAGCTGGTGCTCTCATGCATGCTTCAGTGTTGCTTGCCTTGAGGCGAGCATCAAAGTAGCTTGTCTGGTAAGCTAGTGTCCCTTTGCAGTCTGTAATAGTTTGCAAGCCCTGCCACATTCGACGAGCATCGGAGCCGGTGTAGTACGAGTCAATCTTAGTCTTGTATTGATGCTTTTCCTTTTTGATGGTTTGTCGGAGGGCATAGCAGGATTTCTTATAAGCTTCCGGGTTAGAGACCCGATCCTTGAAAGCGGCAGCTTTCTGCTTATGGACGTATGCAGCTCATTGACTGCAGTCTTAGTGCCGCATTGGTTTGTGGTGGTAAATAGACAGCTATGAGAAATTTTGATTAAAACTTTTTTGGTAAATAATTTGTTCTACAGCTTATCATGAGATAGTCTACCTCAGGCGAGCGAAACCTCAAGACTTCCTTACTATTAGATTTTGTGCACCAGCTGTTGTTTAGAAATATACACAGGCCGCCACCCCTTATCTTACCGGAGGCAGCTGTTCTATCTTGCCAATGCAGTGTAAATCCCACCAGCTGTATGTTATTCATGTTGTCGTTCAGCCACGACTATGAAACATAAGATATTACAGTTTTTAACGTCCCGTTGGTATGATATTTGTGATCGTAGTTTGTCTATTTTGCTATCCAATGATTGTACGTTGGCTAATAGGACTCATGGTAGAGGCAGATTAAAGACACCCTACCTACGTCCCCGATATCTCAGTCTCTTTCTCATGCGAATCACAGGGATTTGGGCCTTGTCGGGTGTCTGGAGTAAATCCTTCATGTTCGACTCGTTACAGAAAATATCTTCGTTCAGTGCGAGGTGAGTAATCGCTGTCCTGATATCTAGAAGCTCTTTTTGGTCATAAAACAGGGTGGCAGAAACATTATGTACAAAATAAGTTACAAATAACACGATTAAACACACATACTAGCACAATTGGTTAGGAGTTGATTAATACAGTGTGCGACTCTCTTTGTTTTTAAAGATTGAGTTATTGACATAGTGTTGTTGTGTTTAAAGTTATCTACTCGAAATACCCCAGTGCAAAATAATACAAGATAAACATAGCTGATACCATTAAATCTAATGAAGGTTTGGAACTTTGAAGCCAATTATCCCACAGTCATCTTTTTGCAGATAGAACCTTATATGCCCAAGCTCTCGAAATATATATTTGTAATTTGGGTAAACTATCCCTTTAAACTAAGATTATTGATGGCCTCTATCCAACATATTATTTTCTTCCCTATTGGAACCATAGCTACCAATGGCAATAATTGGATCTGATTAACAGCAGTGATGGACAGTGACTTCATGGACGATCCTCTCCTCCTCTTTCAATCATGCCTTCACCCTGACCTGTAGTTAAGTTATTTTGACAAAAGAGCAAATCACTGCTTTGTACAAAATGGATTGAATCTGTGTGCAGAAGGGCAGACTGGAACAGACAGACACACACACACTGAATGTCTGCACCCATGGCAGCAATTATCTTCCACCTCTTCACCAGTCTCTGTTCTCTGCCTTTCCCTGCTCCTTCTGTTTTTCATATTGTTCTGTCAGAATACTTCTCCAGTACCATAAGACGCCATGTCCTCAGGCAACGATCTGCATTCTCTCCGATGAAAGGAAGGAATCCTCGCTGAATTAAAGCAAGGATGTGACTGAGTGCTTATGGAGCTGAGTATGTAGGCTCACTACTCATAAAATCTTCCATTTTAGAGTGAGTTCACATTTTCCCAATGACCTTCACACAAGATAGAGTTCTTAATCTGAGTGATGAGTAGGCAGTAATACAGGCTCATCATAGAGATTACATAGGACTTACTACAGGAACTACATTGTAAGTTAGGCCTACTAAAGTAACTACATGTATGTACATTCTAACAAGCTAGCCAATAGGCAGTACTTGCCATTTACCACCCAGATGTTCTATTGTTTTCGATACAATGGCCCCAACTGACACTAACAACTTTGAAGTCTCATTAAGTCTTCAAGTGTATCGCCCTAGATAGATACTTCATAAATACTTGATTTGTGAAGTCATACAACATAAAGGGGGTTATAAAAGATGTGGTATAACCTTTGTTTTACCCCTCTTTATATACAGTAGCATGAAATTTGCTTATAAATGATATAGGATCTATATGGGCTTTATAAAGGGTTTGTGATCCTTCATTAAGCTTGAGACGTTATGTTTCATTTAAAGTGTATTCATCAGATCAAGACCACAGATCAGGGCCACATAGTTGTATGGAAAATATTGCAATGGGCCACTTTTGTCAGATCAGCTCAGACATCAATGTTCAAATGATATGAAGAGACTAATTCCATGGTTGTAATGGTCAATGGATGACTGTAGCAATCAGGTCGGACAATAATATAAGAGTATAGATCTCTACACTGTGTCTGGGCTTTTTATTTTTTATTTATCAGCACCATTTGGCTCCTGATGGGATCCATTAAAAAGATAGGTACCGTAATACCAAGGTACGACTTGACTGGCAGAGTGACAGGGCTCATTGTCCAAGAGAAGCAGAGATAATACAAGGGAGAATGGAGATTGATCTGGAAAGTGGAGGCAGGATGAGGTCATTTGCAGACTGTGATTAGAGGGTAAAGAAGGCCTTTTTCCTATTTCCCCCCCTTCTTTTATTCAGAGAAAGCTTTTCCCTGATAGCTCATTGACTTTAATGTCATCCCAGATCTGAATGGAGTTGCTATTGACATTTTTTGGTTTTTATTTTTATATCTATTTTTAAGTGAACGACTAATGGAGTCTCTTCTTTATGACATGACTTGAAGACAAGAGAAGAGGTCTTCAGCAGGTATTTATGTGGACTGACACACATCGCAGTGGCAGCTTTGACACTGGTTTACAGGATAAACAATTAGAACATGGGTGTTATCCTTGACTGCACTAATTAAGTCCCTGTCATGCCAGACATTTACCTGTATTGCTAGGTTACCATGTGGACATTTACTACTGCGTGAAGGATGACAGGACAAGTAGACTTCTGTTTATCAGGAAAAACAAGTAATTAACCATCAAAGTAACCATGAATACAAATGTTAACACTTCAACATACACTACATTGGTAAAAACACATGATTTAACTGAGACTTTAAGTCGGTTTACCCTACTGTAATACATACAGTACATGTTTCAGTACATAGTCCCTGTGCCTAAGGATGCCAAGGTAACATGTAGCATTCATAACTGTTGCAATGAAATGCTTTGAAAGGCTGGTCATGACACACATCAACACCATCATCCCAGACACCTTGGACCCATTTCAATTTGCATACCACTCCAACAGATGCACAGATGACACAATCTATTGCACTCCACACTGGCCTTTTCCACCTGGATAAGAGGAACACCTAATTGAGAATGTTGTTCATTGACTACAGCTCAGCTTTCAACACCATAGTACCCTCAAAGCTCATCACTAAGCGCATGACCCTGGGACTGAACCCCTCCTTCTGCAACTGGATCCTGGAGTTTCTGACAGGCCGTCCCCAGGTGGTAAGGTTAGACAATAACACAATAACATGCTGACCCTCAACACGGGGGCCACTCTGGGGTGCGTGCTTAATCCCCTCCTGTACTCTGTTCACCCATGACTGCGTGGCCGTGCATGACTCCAACACCATCATTACCGTTTTTGACGACACGAAAGGTGGTAGACCTGATCACCCGATGATGATAGGACAGCCTACTCTCACCACTGGTGTCCCCCAGGGCTCTGTTCTAGGCCCTCTCCTATTCTCGCTATACACCAAGTCACTTGGCTCTGTCATAACCTCACATGGTCTCTCCTATCATTGCTATGCAGACGACACACAATTAATCTTCTCCTTTCCCCCTTCTGATGACCAGGTGGCGAATCGCATCTCTGCATGTCTGGCAGACATATCAGTGTGGATGACGGATCACCACCTCAAGCTGAACCTCGGCAAGACGGAGCTGCTCTTCCTCCCGGGGAAGGACTGCCCGTTCCATGATCTCGCCATCACGGTTGACAACTCCATTGTGTCCTCCTCCCAGAGCGCTAAGAACCTTGGCGTGATCCTGGACAACACCCTGTCGTTCTCAACTAACATCAAGGCGGTGGCCCGTTCCTGTAGGTTCATGCTCTACAACATCCGCAGAGTACGACCCTGCCTCACACAGGAAGCGGCGCAGGTCCTAATCCAGGCACTTGTCATCTCCCGTCTGGATTACTGCAACTCGCTGTTGGCCAGGCTCCCTGCCTGTGCCATTAAACCCCTACAACTCATCCAGAACGCCGCAGCCCGTCTGGTGTTCAACCTTCCCAAGTTCTCTCACGTCACCCCGCTCCTCCGCTCTCTCCACTGGCTTCCAGTTGAAGCTCGCATCCGCTACAAGACCATGATGCTTGCCTACGGAGCTGTGAGGGGAACGGCACCTCAGTACCTCCAGGCTCTGATCAGGCCCTACACCCAAACAAGGGCACTGCGTTCATCCACCTCTGGCCTGCTCGCCTCCCTACCACTGAGGAAGTACAGTTCCCGCTCAGCCCAGTCAAAACTGTTCGCTGCTCTGGCCCCCCAATGGTGGAACAAACTCCCTCACGACGCCAGGACAGCGGAGTCAATCACCACCTTCCGGAGACACCTGAAACCCCACCTCTTTAAGGAATACCTAGGATAGGATAAAGTAATCCTTCTCACCCCCCTCTTGAAAGATTTAGATGCACTATTGTAAAGTGACTGTTCCACTGGATGTCATAAGGTGAATGCACCAATTTGTAAGTCGCTCTGGATAAGAGCGTCTGCTAAATGACTTAAATGTAAATGTAAATGTAAGCCTATAGGGAAGAGGCCAGTGACCTGGTAGTGTGGTGCCAACAATCTTTGCCTCAGTGTTAGCAAGACAAAGGTGTTGATCATGGACTATAGGAAACTGAGGACCGAGCACCGACGATCGGGCTGTAGTGGTGGATCGAGAGCTTCAAGTTCCTCTGTGTCTACATCTCCCTTTTCCCCACCTTTATTTAACCAGATAGGCTATTTGAGATCAAGTTCTCATTTGCAACTGCGACCTGGTCAAGATACAGCAAAGCAGTTCGACACATACAACAACACAGAGTTACACATGGAATAAACAAACATACAATCAATAATACAGTTGGAAAATCTATATATAGCATGTGCAAATGAGGTAGGATAAGAGAGGTAAGGCAATAAATACGCCATGGTGGCAAAGTAATTACAATATAGCAATTAAACACTGGAATGGTAGGATGTGCAGAAGATGAATGTGTAAGTTGAGATACTGGGATGCAAAGGAGCAAGATAAATAAATAAATAAATAAATACAGTATGGGGATGAGGTAGAATGGATGGGCTATTTACATATGAGCTATGTACAGGTGCAGTGATTTGTGAGCTGCTCTGACAGCTGGTGCTTAAAGCTAGTGAGGGAGGTAAGAGTCTCCAGCTTCAGAGATTTTTGCAGTTTGTTCCAGTCATTGGCAGCAGAGAAGGAGAGGCGGCCAAAAGAAGAATTGGCTTTGGGGGTGACCAGTGAGATATACCTGCTGGAGCGCAGGTTGGTGCTGCTATGGTGACCAGGGAGCTGAGATAGGGTGGGGCTTTACCTAGCAGAGACTTGCAGATGACCTGGATCCAGTGGGTTTGGCGACGAGTATGAAGCGAGGGCCAGCCAACGAGATCATACAGGTCGCAGTGGTCAGTAGCATAAGGAATTAACATGGCCCACACACACCAACACAGTCATGAAGAAGGCACAACAATGAAATAAAAAAGTATGAAAATGTATGCACTCACTACTGTAAGTCGCTAAATGACTAAATTGTAAATGTAAAAACAATGCCTCTTCCACCCCCCAGGAGTCTGAAAAGATTCTGCATGGGCTCTCAGATCCTCAAAAAGTTATACAGCTACACCAATGAGAGAATCCTGAATGGCTGCAGCTCCGATTGGTATGGCAACTGCTTGGCATCCAACCGCAAGGCGCTACAGAGGGGCCGAGTTCCCTGCCATCCAGGACCTCTATACCAGGTAGTGTCAGAGGAAGGCCATAAAAATGGTCAAAGACTCCAGCCACCCAAGTCAGACTGCTACTATACAGCAAGCGGTACGTTGCACCAAGACTGGAACCAACAGGACCCTGAACAGCTTCTACCCTCAAGCCATAAGACTGCTAAATAGTTATTTAAATAGTTAACCAAAAAGCCCTCCAGACTATCTGCATTGACCCTTATTGCACTAACTATTTTGACTCATCACATACGCTGCCTGCTGCTACTGTTTATTATTAATCCTGTTGCCTAGTAACTTTATCCATACCTCTATGTACATATCTACCTCAATCACCTCGTACTGCTGGACATTGAATCACTACTAGTACACTGTGTATATAGCAAAGTTACTGTTACTCATTGTGTTTTCATTCCTTGTGTTATTATCTTTCTATTATGTTTCTATTTGTCTCTCTGCGTTGTTGGGAAAGGACCCGTATGTAAGCTTTTCCCTGTCAGTCTACACATGTTGTTTACGAAGCGTGTGGCAAATGACATTTTATTTGATGTGAACTACTGATCAAATCTCAGCAAATGTTTAAACTCAATTACACTGAGCTTAGGACCTTTTGACACTTTTAATATTTTGCCCAAGTTTATGAGTTGTACACCAATAGTACAGATCAGCTGCCCATTCAAAGCTATCTGAAAATAGTATGTGAATGGAATATTTGTACATTTTATCAAAGCCACCCACACTGATAGAAGAGGCTGACCTAGTGTGTGGGCAATGCTTTCATTGCAGCCAGTGACCCCAATCTGTGCACCCACTGAACCAGATGGGTATACCACTCACCATCCATGCAGTGGAGATTTAGTAATAGGAGATTGAAGGACTCATGCTTATGCAAAACCAGCAATCAAGTATTAGTTTGTATGCGAGTTAGATGTTATTGCTGATCGACGAATGTCACATTTTTGAGAGACATTTGATTCTCCTGTCCTACAGAGAACCTGTTGAATGTAAAGCATTCATACGAAGCATTGGTGCAATGTCCGTATAATCATGTAAACCTTACAACAGTAGCCAGAAAGGTCCTTTTGTCCAAGCGAAATGTCCTGTTCATTCTCCGTCCTCAAAGAGACCCTCAATAGGAATAGTAAAGATGTGAGGAAATTAGGATTTAGCGTATTATCTGCTGACGTTGTAATGAGTGGATTAGGGATTTTCCGATTCAGAAGTGTACAATTCGGATTAAAGGTGAACCCATTTAAAATCCTAATTACCGAGTTTAATTAGGATTCTAATAGGTTGAACATCGAGGGGCATGGTTTGGAGATAGGTTTTAAATGGTTGTACAGGGTATCCCTTTGGGATGTGTGAGTCACTTTCCCATTTTGACATCAAAGATCTATCGACACACCCGTGAGGCAATCGAAGTAACATAATAAAGATGCTGTCAATTTAAGCTATAGTGATCTGCATGGGCTTCATCCACCTATGTCGGCCTTCCACATCTGAGGTGGAAGACATAGCCACAGGAAGTAGGGGTGCTGAGGGTGCTGCAGCAGCCCCTGAAAAAAGGAATTAAAAATATATATTAATACTAGAACAGCTGAGCCTCGATGGACCCCCCTTCAAGCTAAAGGTCAGCAAAATTTGAACAGTGTAATTAATATACTTCATATATGCTATTGCAACAATAATAATTTGGATGTGTTTATGGAGGCCTTGAGTAACATTTGAATACGATTAGATTTGTATTTTATGTCAAGTAATACAATAGCATTTTCATTAGTTTTGGCTAAATGTAAAAACATAAAAAACTGCAAAATTCAAGTATGCGTTGGAACATGGTAATAGCTTATTTCTAACAACTAAATAAAAAAATACCCCAAACGCCAAGACACACAGTTCAAAGACTTGCAGTCAAATGATGAAAACATCAGTAGTCTAAATAAAGGTTTAAAAAAAGTATTTAAAAAAAAAGAAGAGCCAAGTGGCCTTGATAAATAGTGAAACTCTTATAATGAATATTCAGTACTTGTAGATGCTGTATGATATCAGTCAAAAATAATAAACTATTGTCAGCTCGAGGTTGTGTTGATCTTCACGCAATGGCATCAGTTGGATTTCATTTAGCTGTTATCCTTGTCCTAACAGTTGACACAATTTTTCAGACTTGTTTTCTTTGCAAGCAACTTGTTCGTCAATGACAGTGTTGTGAATAAATTGTCCATGATGACATTTCTCCCCTTGCCAACGTAAGGTTCCTCAAGCCTCATCACCACATTCTCCAACACTATTTTACCAGATATTGACAGCCGTTCAGCATGTACAATTACACACACTCGCTGTGTAGTTTACTCCAAGTAGGCCAGGGTAGACTGATAAGACTGCTTTGATTACAGTAGGTGGACTGATATAGGGTTCATACTGTACCATTTTAAGATTACAATTAGACTGGATCAATACAATAGAATGGCCCGCCCTGCCCTTCATTTACAATTGGTGATTACATAATTAGGCATCGTTCGCTTCTCCTCGCTCATCAATTCATCCATTCTCGCCCTTTCACCACATCATACTTTACTTAATTAATGTAATCTATTGTTATAGTATGTGAGAAATTAGTTTCGGTACAGTTTAGGTTCAGTTTCGAGGCAATTGTCGGGATGATTATCATCTGGGCACTGCATTTTCAGCTGTCTGAAGAAGGTGAGGAGCCCTACTGTTGTGAGAAGGAGGGGCAATGGGGGAAAACAAAAAAAATACTAAAAATGACATGCCTTCCTAAAACTGGTTTGTGATATTAAGATTCTAACAATGGCGGTATGTGATATTGACTTATTTAGGAAAAGTCAAGGGCAGATGGGCATGACTTAAAAAATGGCAGAGTAATAAAATAGTTTTTATCAAGAGCAGTCAAAATTATTCTTGTGTTAATACAATTAAAATACAAAATATCTCACCAAATTAGTGCACTGGGCCTTTACTAGTCTTTTATAGTGGACCGACATATCACAGCATCCGCTACCTCAAACATCTTCCTGCGTCGATAGTGGAAGGTGTTCGAGCTACCAAGGTTTTTGTCGGTCCGTGAGACATCCCGAAAATAGGTCTTCTAACGAAAACATCTGTAGCGTCCAAAACGTTTGGGCTACAAACTAATAACCCTGTGGAAAGGTGAGACTCTCACGAACATGATGGTGTTCTCAGTTTTGTTCTTAACAAGTGTCACGGGATTCGTCTGAAAGTTACCCATACAAATACAGTCAATGGATGTCTGGAGGTAGTTTTGTGCCTACTAAAATAAGGGGTTAAATATGTGTCCAAAATAACTAGTATTAGGTTAGTATTGTGGAATAATGTTGTTGATCCATCCTCAGTTTTCTACTATCACAGCCTTTAATCTCTGTAACTCTGGCACACCCTGACCATAGAGAGCCATTGTTTCTCTATGGTGTGGTAGGTCAGTGTGTGACTGGGGTGTTCTAGTTGATTATTTCTATGTGGTGTTCTAGTTTATCATTTCTATGTGGTGTTCTAGTTTATCATTTCTATGTGGTGTTCTAGTTTTCATATTTCTATGAAGGTGTGCTCGATATGGTTCCCGATTAGAGGCAGCTGGTAATCGTTGTTTCTAATTGGGGATCATATTTAGCTAGCCTTTTTCCACCTATGTTTTGTGGGATATTGAATTTTGCATTTTGAGTTAGTGTATGTAGCACCGCTGTAGTCACGGTTTGTTGTTTGTTTATATTTTTTTCTCATTTTCACTGTTAATAAATTATGTGGAACTCAACATTCGCTGCGCCTTGGTCCGTTTCAACAAACGATCGTGCAGAGGAAGGCTACATGGCAGGAGCCTTCCTCTGCACCTTTGGCATCATGGTGAAAGCCACCTGTATGTTTGTAGTGGCAGGGTGTATTTACACCATTGAAAGTGTAGTTGATAACTTCAGCATGCTCAAAGAAATATTGAGTGTCTGCTTTTTTTCAATACCAATAGGCAACCTTCTTTGCGAGACATTGGAAAACCTTGGTCTTTGTGGTTGAATCTGTGTTTAAAATTCAAGGGGCCTTACAGATAATTGTATGTGTGGGGTACAGAGATTATTGCACACAGTGATTTTTTTTTGTCAATGATCTACACAAAATACTTTTAATCTCAAGGTTGAAAAATTCTAACATTTGAAAAAAATGACAACATTGTTTCAAAGTATATTTGTTTAAGACTACCAAGAAACACTCTCTGTGACCATGATTTAGCCCACTGCAGTAAAATGTTTTAAGCAAGAGTGTGATTGAATGAAGTGGCATTGAATGGCAGAAAAGTGTTGTCTGTCCCTGAATGCTTTGTCATTTAAACCATTAATTGTCCATATGGTACTGTGAGAGGTCCTCAGCAATAGGCAGCATTGTAGCAGCAAACTGTTTGGCAGTTAATTGAAACAGTGTCACTCCAGAAATCTCTGCGGCTGTACTGTTTGGGGGTCGGAAACATTCTACCTACCTACCTGCCTAACTACCTACCTAACTACTTACCTAAATGTCCCTAAAAGAAGGACAAAAACACTTGCCTATTATCTGCCTAATTTAATTCATTGCTTTGACCATTCCTCCAAATGCCAATGGATGCCTATTATTTCTTTGCTAGCCATTTCTTCTCTGTACTCTCATCCACTTTTCTATTTTTTTAATACATGGCCTTCTGCTTTCTGAGAAAAGCTGATCAAGCCACCCGAAACCCCACTGACACTGTTGGATCTCTCTCTCTCTCTCTAGCCTGTGTGAGACAGACAGGCCAGATGACAGGGTGGTACCTACAGGCGCAGGATTATCAATAGGGAATGTATGGTTCCCCATGTGGCATGGAGACAGATGGGCACATAGCACAGCTAGGGTGGTGTGACACAGACCTTACTTTTTGCATTTGCTTTAGATTGCCTGGAATGCCAGATGGACAGAGATTACAAATGTGCAATTCTATTGGTTCACTGCCCAGATAAAGTATTTGAAATAATTTCAAATAATATTTGAACCCAGGGCTGGTGTGATATATTTTGTAAGCCTCTTATTCCCATACCTAATATGACTGGGCCTCCAATGTTTTTCCACATGCTTTATTTGTGTAACTGATAACATCACAGAAGTTCTTGAAATGCAAATCTATGTTTTTGTGTACATGGCTTTATGGAATAATTCATTCTGATTGGTCATTGTTTTCATATAATGACACAACCTGTTGTGGTTTAGTCTTTTATTATCCTTTAAGAATGACTGGATGTAAATGTAATGTTTTACAGTACGTTGTGAATAAGGTTATGCACAGACTGGAACATTGCCAGATTCTCACTCCCCATTCAGCAAAAAAAAGATAAAAGACTTAAATTAAATGTTCACTTCGGTTGTGTATAATTTAGAGGCCTTGGCTGAGATGGGCACCGAGGGAACGGTCCGGGTCTATTTTCACTGCCTACTTATTTTAGCCTTTCAGAGAGGTTGCAGGAGTACATTTCCATGAACAAGAAGAGGCGTTATGAATCTGGCTGCTCCAGGAAATCACACATCACATATTATGATGTAGTAGGACATACCATAAGATCTCTTCTACATGGAGGTTAATAAATATTAAATCAATTCGTACAGTATCTGGTAAAAGACAGTAATAACTCTGATAATGAAATAGCTAGAAAGACGATACAATGAAGACAAAGGTAAACAAGACATCAAGGTAAGATATAGGTTTAACATTTTAACAGAAGGAGGGTGCATTACCTCTCATAGCGTTAGATGAAAAAGACTTGTGCCCTCAACATGAACGCCGTTAACTTGTCCTAGTTGTCAGCGAGAACAAATGTAGTCCTGTTTTTGTAAAGATCAAATGACAGCGAGACCCATTGAGGCTTAGACCCATGAACAGGAGACTAACCTCAACCACTATGTTCTAGAAATGTTGGTTATTGTGTTTGCCTCACTGGGTTTTATACTACTGCATTGACACACCGTGCCTATAGAGGTACCTGCCATGTATCATTGTGTTGTTGGAGAAATAAGCTAAAGCCAAATACATTGGATGTTTTTTCCGATCTGTGGCATTAACGTTGGCTAGCTCTTGAAGCTGAGGAGGGTCAGGCATGGTAGGTGTTTGACTAAAAACATTCTGGGTAGAATCCGGTTGGTGTTAGAGGACTTGTGCTGTCAGTAGTGTGAACATCTTTCCTGAACATCCGTAGTGTGAACATCTCTAGGTAATCCTCATGCCCCTGGGCAATGATAGGAGCACAGGGTGCCATCCTTCTGATGAGACTAATCAGAGGTTCTGACTCTTTATGGTCATTTAATAAGCTCCCATGGCACCTTCCACAGCAACATAACAGTAGTGGTGTTAACCTCGTTGATCTGGTCCATTCCCCACCTGCCCCGTCAAGCTATCATGTTCAACTAATCATACCCTGCCTCAAACTGTCTCAGGCAACCCATCAAATCTCCCCTGACCAGCCTCAACCGCCCCTTGGTTGCTCTAAATGAGAAGGCTCTCGATCAACCCGCCTGGTAAAGGGAGAATAAATACTTTAAATGAATAAAACATGAACAGACGCCAAGTGTCCATTTGGAATAGACTGGAAATTTGTAAGCAAGGGAAGACTTATAGAGGAATTGATGAGTGGGCTTCTTAAATGCATCCTTCCTCATCGATATGCAGGTCATCAGGCACATTTGGTGAAGCTGATTATGAGACCATGAATAATAGATGCTCACAGCTCAGTAAAACATTTGGCTTGATTTGGACCAAGGGGTTTTCATATCACCCAGGTATCATACTGATGTCACTGAGTGACTGCCCTTTGAATCCTGACGATTGACTCAAGACCATCTCCCCCTTTTTCATTTTAGGACTTTTGCTACTTTTCTCCTTCCCCACCTCTTCGGACACCCAGGTGGTGACCCACTATTCTGCACGCATGGCAGACATCTCAGCTTAGATGTCGGCCCACCACCTCAAGCTCAACCTCGACCAGACAGAGCTGCTTTTCCGACCGGGGAAGCCTGCCCGCTCTAAGATCTCTTCATCACAGTTGACAAGTCTACGGTGTCACCCTCCCAGAGTGCAAAGAATATTGCCGTGACCCTGGACAACACGTTGTAATTCTCTGCAAACATCAAAGCAGTGACACGCTCCTTCAGGTTCACGCTCTACAACATCCGTAGAGTGTGACTCTTCCTCACACAGCAAGCGGTGCAGGCCCTAATCTAGGCACTTGTCATCTCCCGTCTGGACCACCTGCTAGGCTTCCTGCTTGTCTTCCAGTCGAAGCTCACATCCATTACAAGACCATGGTGCTTGCAGTCAAAATAGCAAGGGGAACTGCCCCTACCTACCTTCAGGCTATGCTCAAACCCTACACCCCAACACCAGCACTCCATTCTGCCACCTCCCGCTCAACCCAGTCAAAGCTCTTCTCTGTCCTGGCACCCCAATGGTGGAACCAGCTTCCCCCTGAAGCTAGGACAGCAGAGTCCCTGCCCATCTTCCGAAAACATCTGAAAACCTACCTCTTCAAAGAGTATCTTAAATGATTCCTTAAATGGTATCTTCGTTGCTGATAACTACTTTATTGAGGGAAAATGTACTTTCTACGGCTGTAATATGTGGTTGTCTCACCCAGCTATCTTAATTAAGATGAATGCACTAATTGTAAATCGCACTAAAGTTAAAAGATCAGATCTTTTTGGCTGACATTATTATTATAAAAAATGTTGTCAGCTCGTATTAAGTTATTTGCTAACTATCAAATGGGGAATAATGCATACAACATCAACATTTCAATAACAATGTTGAGATTCCCATTAATTTCTTACAGTATAACCATGTTATAGCCATATTAATGGGTGTTCTGTGCAGGGTTTACATACAGTAGTAGGATATATCTTATATAAACCATGCCGTGGGACTTGAGAGCGTTCAACATAATTGAGAAATGTAATTTGCATGTCACCTTTAGTTACCACAGAAAGACAAAGCAGTTAGACCTTTGAGGTATGTAATTACAAGCTTTGAAGAACTCACTGTGGAGGTAACATAATATAGAGCTAATGTAGTTTCTTACTGTGACCCACATCAGTAGAACAACTCGACACCTGAAACATTATGATGGGTGCGCTAATGTGGCTAATGATCATCAACCTGAAGACACGTCTGATATGAGTTTCAGATGTACAGTACCAGACAAAGGTTTGGACACACCTACTCATTCCAGGGATTTTCTTTATTTTGACCATTTTCTGCATTGTAGAATAATAGTGAAGACATCAAAACTATGAAATAACACATATTGAATCAGGTAGTAAGCAAAAAAGTGTTCAATATATTTTATATTTGAGATTGTTCAAAGTAGGCACCCTTTGCCTTGATGACAGCTTTGCACACTCTTGGCATTCTCTCAACCAGCTTCGTGAGGAATGGAATGCATTTTAATTAACAGGTGTGCCTTGTTAAAAGTTCATTTATTTCGTTCTTAATGCGTTTGAGCCAATCAGTTGTGTTGTGACAAGGTAGGGGTGGTATACAGAAGACAGCCCTATTTGGTAAAAGACCAAGTCCATATTATGACAAGAGCAGCTCAAATAAGCAAAGGGAAATAACAGTCCATCATTACTGTAAGACATGAAGGTCAGTCAATCCGGAAAACTTCAAGAACTGTCAAAGTTGCTTCAGGTGCAGTCTTCAAAACCATCCATCGCTATGATGAAACTGTCTCTCATGAGGACCACCACAGAAAAGGAAGAACCAGAGTTACCTCTGCTGCACAGGATAAGTTCATTAGAGTTACCATTCTCAGATTGCAGCCCAAATAAATGCTTCACAGAGTTCAAGTAACAGACACATCTCAACATCAACTGTTCAGAGGAGACTGCGTGAATCACGCCTTCATGGTCGTATTGCTGTAAAGAAACAACTACTAAAGGACACCAATAAGAAGAAGAGTCTTGCTTGGGTCAAGAAACATGAGCAATGGACATTAGACCAGTGGAAATCTGTCCTTTGGTCTGATGAGTCTAACTTTGAGATTTTTGGTTCCAACCGCCATGTGTTTGTGAGACTCAAAGTAGGTGAACGGATGATCTCCGCATGTGTGGGGAAAGAGGTATGATGATGTGGGGGTGCTTTAATGGTGACACTGTCTGTGATTTATTTAGAATTCAAGGCACATTATGCAGTGATACGCCATCCCATCTTCGTGGGACTATCATTTGTTTTTCAACAGGAAAATGTTGCAACACACCTCCAGGCTGTGTAAGGGCTATTTGACCAAGAAGGAGAGTGATGGAGTGCTGCATGAGATGACCTGGCCTCCACAATGACCTGACGTTAACCCAATCAAGATGGTTTGGGATTCCTTCAAGACTGTTGGAGAAGCATTCCAGGTGAAGCTGGTTGAGAGAATGCCAATAGTGTGCAAAGCTGTCATCAATGCAAAGTGTGGCTACTTTGAAGAATCTAAAATCTAAAATATATTTTCATTCTTTTTTTGGTTACTACATGATTCCATGCATTATTTCATAGTTTTGATGTGTTCACTATTATTCTACAATGTAGAAAATAATCAAATATAAAGAAAACCCCATGAATGGGTCGGTGTGTCCAATCTTTTGACTGTTACTGTACATTATACATGTAGCATTATACCTGTGTAATGGCATTCTTCCTCCTCTGAGGAAGAGTAGCGAGAAGGATCGGAGGACCAAAGCGCAGCGTGGGAAGTGTTCATGATGATTTATTCAAAACGAACTGAACACTGAAATACAAAACAATAAACGATGAACTATACCAAACCGAAACAGTACCGTGTGGCCCAAACACTCACGCGGAAACAAACACCCACAACGCAAAAGTGAAACCCAGGCTACCTAAGTATGATTCTCAATCAAAGACAACTAACGACACCTGCCTCTGATTGAGAACCATACTAGGCTGAACTCAAAACCCCAACATAGAAAAACACACATAGACAGCCCACCCCAACTCACGCCCTGACCATACTAAATAAAGACAAAACAAAGGAAATAAAGGTCAGAACGTGACAAGCTGTAGCATTATATTACATGTAGCATTATACCTGTAGCATTATATAACATGTAGCTTTATACATGTAGCATTATATGACACTGGTATTCTAATACTCCTGATTCATACAGTCATCTTCACATCCCCTGCCATACCATGTGCAGTTCACCCGATTAAGCTCCAGTCCATCGATGTTATCACCCTCTCTGTTTCGGCAACTAACAACCAAGTAGGCCCTTAGAGCCCTTACAGCCAAATGGAGAACGAACTAAAATCAAAGACATTATCATTACAGATAGAGATAAATAAGTCTACAGCAAGGTTGCTTATCATCCTGAGTTCCTGACCTTGTGCTTTTACATATTAAATAGATTTTCTAAAGAAATGTCCACATAATTTGACATGGATATTTACGTTTGGTTCCCCCATTTATTTGGAAATGTTGCTGGTCATTTTTCTTTATTTCTATGGTGGGTTTGATTGTTTAACAGCATACAAGCTCATACCATCAGCTTTAGTCTTGACTCATCAAGTATGTGAGTTGAAAGACGAAGGTGGTGGGTTCGAGGCTGGAACCAGCAGTACGTGTTTTCAGAAGAGTACTCACACAGAAATAGACCCCTGGCACGCTCTATACTTCTTCAGACCATTTTTCCCCAATCTCATAGTGTCATGTTTACTCACGCTCCCTGTCTCCGGCGCTCGACATCGCCAGTTGTTTCATAATTACGCACACCTGACACAATCATTACACGCACCTGCGCCTCATGACACTCACCTGGACTCCATCACCTTCCTGATTACCTCCCCTATATATGTCACTCTCCTTGGTTCATTCCTAAGGAGTTATTGACTCTGTTTATGTTTCATGTCTGTACACTTATCGTGTTTCTTGTTTTGTACTATGTTCTATTTATTATCAAATTTGCACTCCTTGTACTTGCTTTCCAATTCCCAGCAGACACGTTACACATAGTTACATTTTCCCATCCCCATTCCTCATCTTGCCAAACAAGGTGGTGTAGGGCCAGGCTGTTGAAATTAAAGATTGTGGCTTTAAGATGGACATTCATGTTGTGTACTGTTAATATATATTTCCTCTCGGGTGTGCAGTAGGACAGGATGCATTATTCACCAACAAGCTCTCACTATGAATAATTTGGCTACCATGTCTTTGCACACACTGCCCATCCCCTTTCTTAGGCAACAAGCTAAAAAATATATCACTTTTGAGATCTGGCATCTGTGATTCAAAGTGTACACCAAGAATACAAAAATTGAAATTCAATATGCAAACCACACCTCAAACAAACCCCTGCGTTGAGCTTTTGCCCAAACCTACAGTCTGTTTCATCTTTTGCCTAAAAGAAGAGAAGATCAGTTGGTATTTGGATTCCTTATCAGTTCTGTGAGAGAGAGAGAGAGAGAGAGAGAGAGAGAGAGAGAGAGAGAGAGAGAGAGAGAGAGAGAGAGAGAGAGAAATAGAAAAAGAGAGAGAGAGAGCTTTATCAAGGTCTCTTCAAGGTGCGTGGTTTCTTTGGGAGAGCCAAATAAAATAAACTCCAAGCTAAATGGCTCTTTTCAGAACTTGTTATCCCAACGGAATTCGTTCCCCCACAGCAGGTGATGGGGCAAATTGAACCATCGTCGCAGGCTGTAAAAAGCACCAATGCAATTTCCCTTGGTCCCACTTCAGCCCTGTAGGCAGAGCACACTATTCCTATCATGATGGACTAGCCCCACACAGTTCTCAAGGACCTGCATTATAATGCCACCGTGGGCTGCTCCAAGGACTTGGTGCTCTTGCGCTCGTCAACTTACAAGTGTTGCAAACGCTTAGCACTCTGCAGAATAAGTTGTTGGTAAGTATGTTTTATTGATCAACTCATAGCTGCAGCTAGGTTCCCCAAAAACACTTGTTTTGTAGTCAGTGAAAGAAGCGTTTATGAAATGATTATGTACTCCCATTGTGTAGGGATTATGAATGTGTTTTAAAGTTCTTCAAATGAAGTGTTAACTATATTTGAAAATGTACAAATATATATATATATATATATATATATATATATATATATATATATATATATATATATATATATATATATATATATATATATATATATATATTATATATATATATATATATATATTGTTGGAATTGTTATTGAGGTGATGAATACTGCTTATACAAAGGTATCCAGAAGATTTAATCGATCAAGAAAAAACACCCTGGTCTCAATTCTTATTTAAAGGTTAGGTTACCATGTACACAGAAAGAGCAAAATTGAAATGTGAAAAATGTAAGAACCCATTTCCTGAGAGAAACACTCTAACAAGCGTTTTGAGATTTCTACAAAAGCAATGCGGCAGCGCAATAATTGTTCATTAGATGAGAACCTGGAAATAAATAGAAGACTATGAACTCAAACAATAATACTATACTTCACAAGAACAAGTCTGAGAATCTCTATGTCACTTTCCCCCAAGGAACAGAGCAATTAATGCTATTAAAATAGTGGAAATACAGGCTTTATCAATCCTAGCCAGAGGGACTGATGAGTGAATCAAAGTGCTGGATGAGAGTGCAGAAATGTTGTGTTTATTTGCTAAACCACATATCAGTCCTTGTTCCCAAGAATAACATGGTACACGATGTACACACAACTAAATATACAACTACATATGTTCAGTTGCAGATTGTTTAAATTGTGCACTGTTAAAAAATCCAAACCCAAAAATGTTTTATAAGCAACCATTGCTCTACTAAAACAAGTGGTGGGGTGGCCACTTAGTTGTTGTTGGAGTCCCAGATTGCCCCTACAACAATGTACCCTATAACATCCATTACTGTACTGAACTGGTTATACAATGGGGCCCTGAAAAGTACAGTAGCAGACTATCATATATTCTGCTATATTTCCTCATTACACGTTCCTTGAAACACACATACAACAGCCATGTCCCCTTTAACCTTAAGTGGCCCTGGACAGGGCTAGAACTAAATACACTGTGTGCTGAGCTACTGGGAGCTGGCACCGAAATGTCAGGGTAAGAGCTTCACTGTCCGACATCCATTTGAGACAGAGATGGCGATCATTATGAAAGAAGTGTCAGGGTACGGCGAGAAACACACAGTCAATGTAAACAATTAAAGGCATGCAGCTGTACTCAGCTTCCCACCCTCTGAAGGCCTCTGTTTAATCAATAGTACAGCTGAAGTGAACTGAATAATGGAGGTCACAAACACTGCGAGCCACTGGAGTGAATCACTGGGGTCAAGCTCCCTGCCCTCCAACCGCACAGAAAGTGGTACCGGAGAGCATAGTCTGGGACCAAAAGGCTCCTGGACAGCTTCTACCCTCAAGCCAACTGCTGAACAGTTAATCAAATGGCTACCTGGACTATTTACATTGATCCTTTAAAAAAAAAAGTTTTACACTGACTCACTTGCACTGACTCTATGCACACTCACTGGACTCTACCCACACACACACACACATACTTACAATGACACTCCAACACACATACTACATACTCTCAAACACACAAAACACACACAAACATGCATATTGACATGCATATATTGACGCCACACACACACTTTGACACTCTTCACATATGCTGCTGCTACTCTGTTTATTATCTATCCTGATTGCCTAGTCACTTTCACTCCTACCTACACTACCGGTCCAGAGTTTTAGAACACCTACTCATTCAAGGGTTTTTCTTTATTTTTACTATTTTCTACATTGTAGAATAATAGTGAATATATCAAAACAATGACATAGCACATATGGAATCATGTCGTAATCAAAAAAGTGTTAAACAAATAAAATAATATTTTATATTTGAGATTCTTCAAATAGCCACCGTTTGCCTTGATGACAGCTTTGCACACGCATTCTCTCAACCAGCTTCACCTGGAATGCTTTTCCAACAGTCTTGAAGGACTTCCCACACATGCTGAGCATTTGTTGGCTGCTTTTCCTTCACTCTGCGATCCGACTCTTCCCAAACCATCGCAATTTGGCTGAGGTTGTGGAGGCCAGGTCATCTGATGCAGTGAAAGTTGCACCCCTGACACAAATACATGTTTTATGTTACAAGATAAAGCAAAGCAGTGCGACAAAAACAACAACACAGAGTTACACATGAACAAATGTACAGTCAATAACTAAAAAGAAAAGAAAAACAGAAAAATCTGTACCGTGTGTGCAAATGTAGAAGATTAGGGAGGTAGGCAATAAATAGGCCCTGGCGGTGAAAATAATTACAATTTAGCAATAATACTGGAGTGATAGATGCAGATGATGAATGTGCAAGTAGAGATACTGGGGTGCAAAAGATCAAGAGGGTAAATAATAATATGGGGATGAGGTAGTCGGGTGTGCTATTTACAGATTGTCTGTGTACAGGTACAGTGATCGGTAAGCTGCTCTGACAGCTGATGCTTAAAGTTAGAGAGGGAGATATAAGACTCCAGCTTCAGAGATTTTTGCAATTCGTTCCGATCATTGGCAGCAGAGAACTGGAAGGAAAGGAAGTGTTGGCTTTGGGCATAACCAGTGCAATATACCTGCTGGAGCGCGTGCTATTGTTGGGTGTTGCTATGGTGACCAGTGAGCTGAGATAAGCAAAGACTTATATATGACCTGGAGCCAGTGGGTTTGGCGACGGATATGTAGTGAGGGCCAGCCAACGAGAGCATACATGTTGCAGTGGGGCTTTGGTGATAAAACAGATGGCACTGTGATAGACTGCATCCAATTTGCTGAGTAGAGTGTTGGGGGCTATTTTGTAAATGAAATCGCAGAAGTCAAGGATCGGTAGGATAGTCCGTTTTACAATGGTATTTTTGGCGGCATGAGTGAAGGAGGCTTCGTTGTGAAATAGGAAGCCGATTCTAGATTTAATTTTGGATTGGAGATGCTTAATGTGAGTCTGGAAGGAGAGTTTACAGTCTGACACCTAGGTACTTGTAGTTGTCCACATATTCTAGGTTAGAACCATCCAGAGTAGCATGCACTTAGTTTTACTAACATTTCAAAGCAGTTGGAGGCCATGTTTATAATTTAAAAGGCTAATCGATCATTAGCTTCTTGACGCTACCCATCCCTTTAGCGGGATCATTGTCATCAACAACCGCTGAATTGCATAGCGCCACATTCAAATAATATTACAAAAAATATTTATATTCATTAAATCAGGAGTGCAAAATATAACAAAACACAGCTTAGCCTTTTGTTAATTCACCTGTCGTGTCAGATTTTGAAAATATGCTTTACAGCGAAAGCAATCCAAGCATTTGTGTAAGTTTATCGATCAATCAACAAAACATTATGAACATCTAGCTTACCGATCACTGTACCTGTACACAGACAATCTGTAAATAGCACACCCGACTACCTCATCCCCATATTATTATTTACCCTCTTGATCTTTTGCACCCCAGTATCTCTACTTGCACATTCATCATCTGCATCTATCACTCCAGTATTATTGCTAAATTGTAATTATTTTCACTGCCAGGGCCTATTTATTGCCTACCTCCCTAATCTTCTACATTTGCACACACGGTACAGATTTTTCTGTTTTTCTTTTCTTTTTAGTTATTGGGGCGGCAGCGTAGCCTAGTGGTTAGAGCGTTGGACTAGTAACCGGAAGGTTGCGAGTTCAAACCCCCGAGCTGACAAGGTACAAATCTGTCGTTCTGAACTGGCAGTTAACCCACTGTTCCCAGGCCGTCATTGAAAATAAGAATGTGTTCTTAACTGACTTGCCTGGTAAAAAAATGTAGCTTGGTCACGAAAATCAGAAAAGCAATCAAATTAATCATTAAAATTTACCTTTGATGATCTTCGGATATTTTCACTCATAATACTCCCAGTTACACAATAAATGTTCCTTTTCGTTCCATAAAGATTATTTTTATATCCAATATACCTCCGTTTGTTTGGCGCGTTATGTTCAGAAATCCATAGGAAAGAGCGGTCACAACAACGCAGACAAATTCCAAATAGTATCCGTAACGTCCACAGAAACATGTCAAACGTTTTTTATAATCAATACTCAGGTTGTTTTTAAAATATGTAATCGATAATATATCAACCGCAACTGTCTTTTCCAGTAGGAGAGGGAAAGGCAATGGCTGCCCAAACTCTGTTGCGCCAAGCAAAACACTGCTGGCACCCGGCCATACAATGACGCAATGTTATCTTTCTCGCTCATTTTTCAAAATAAAAGCCTGAAGCTATGTCTAAAGACTGTTGACACCTTGAGGAAGCGATAGGAAAGGGAATCTGGTTGATATCCCTTTAAATGGAGCAAAGGCAGGCTATGGAACATGGTGTTTTCAAGATAGATTCCACTTCCTGGTTTGATTTTACTCAGGGTTTCGCCTGCAATATCATTTCTGTTATACTCACAGACAATAGAGATCTTCAGTTTCTTGGTAATTTCTCACATGGAATAGCCTTCATTTCTCAGAACAAGAATAGAACAAGAATAGACTGACAAGTTTCAGAAGAAAGTACTTTGTTTCTGGACATTTTCAGCCTGTCATCGAACCCACAAATGCTGATGCTCCAGATACTCAACTAGTCTAAAGAAGGCCAGTTGTATTGCTTCTTTAATCAGAACAACAGTTTTCAGCTGTGCTAACAAAATTGCAAAATAATTTTCTAATGATTAATTAGCCTTTTAAAATGATAAACTTGGATTAGCTAACACAATGTGTCATGGAACACAGGAGTGATGGTTGCTGATAATGGGCCTCTGTACGCCTATGTATATATTCCATAAAAAATCTGCCGTTTCCATCTACAATAGTCATTTACAACATTAACAATGTCTACATTGTGTTTCTGATCAATTTGATGTTATTTTAATGAGCAAAACTATGTGCTTTTCTTTTAAAAAATAGGACATTTCCAAGTGACCCCAAATTTTTTAACGGTAGTGTATCTGTGCGGAACAAACTTTTAATGAACTTCTTCTTATGATATTTCTGTAAGTTGTCCATGCCCATATCTCTTTATGGAGTTAATGTCACGTAATGAAACCTTTCTACAATTTCCAATGAGGGCGGTCCCAAGCTATAAACCTATCAAACAACTGTGTGGCGTAAAATGGGTGTCATATTCTTACCACAAAGTTTCACTTGGTACTCAAATCCACAGTTCTAGGGCTAATTAATCTGTCACTGCCTAGGGAAATAAACTGTATACAGAGGCTTCTGTGATTTGGATTACTCAAATGAACCCATTCTGGCTGTTTCTCAGTGTGTGTTGATTTTTCATTAGTTTTTCCTCAGCTGAACGAGCCCTAGTAAAAACAGTTGAATTTTAAATGACAGACAGCAAGAAAGGCTCAAAATGAAACACGTCACTGCTGATTTTCACATTTGTCCAAATCAAATCAGCATTTATTGGTCGCGTACACATATTTTGTGAATGTTATCTCAGGTGCAGCAAAATGGTTATGCTTCTAGCTCCAACAACCTACCTAACAATACACACAAATCCCCCAAATAAAAAAATATCATAACGAGCAATGTCAGAGTCCGGAATATAAATATATATATACTGTATGTATGTATGTATGTATGTATGTACTATACATAGGGCAGCAGTCTCTAAGGTGCAGGGTAGAGTACCGGGTGGTAGCTGGCTAGTAACAGTGACTAAGTCCAGGGCAGAGTACTGGTCGGGGGCCGGCTAGTGATGACTGTTTAACAGTCTGATGGCTTGGAGATAGAAGCTGTTTTTCAGTGGGTTCCTCTCGAGGTTTCTTCCTAAGTTCCTGCCTTTCTAGTGAGTTTTTTCCTTTGAGGGTTTATGCAAGGTTTAGAAAAGTGCAGCTTTGTTTCTGTAAATACAACAGTTGTAGAAGCCTATGCAGGTATTTGCCTTATTTTACAGTTGGAGTACAGATTACAGTTGGAGTGTTTATGGACAGGGGTAAAACCTTAGCTCTAACTTTGACATTGATAGACTAGCTGGGCACCTCATTTGTTTGCCATTTTTGTAGAAAAAAACATTATATTCCACATTTATCATAACAATACTAATTTTCAAAGTCTGTACACATTTTATCTGGGTGTCAGTGCCTAAAGCAATATGTTAGAAATAAACATAACAGACTCTCAGCCAGCGGAGAGCATGTGTGAATGGGTTATTGGTTTATTCGGATACCCATTAGCTTTTGCAGAAGCAGTAGCTAATCTTCATAGGGCAACAAAGATAAATAACAAAACACTGATAGACAAGGATGGTCACACAAATGTAGAAAACAACACTATACAAACAATACAAAGAATAGTACAAACCATATATATGTGTGTTAGAGTGTGTGTGTGTGTGTGTGTGTGTGTGTGTGTGTGTGTGTGTGTGTGTGTGTGTGTGTGTGTGTGTGTGTGTGTGTGTGTGTGTGTGTGTGTGTGTGTGTGTGTGTGTGTGTGTGTGTGTGTGTGTGTGTGTGTGTGTGTGTGTCCTCACAGTCCCCTTTTTCTTAAAGGTCATTTTGATGTTTGCTTGAGTAATGAAGATGGAAGGGAGTTTCATGCGATCATGGCTCTGTATAATAATGTGCGTTGCCCGGGAATTCGTTTTGGACTTGGGGACTGTGAAGAGACACTGGTGGCATGTATGGGGTATGTATGGGGTATGTATGGGGTATGTATAGGGTATGTATGGGGTATGTATAGGGTATGTATGGGGTATGTATAGGATATGTACAGGGTATGTATAGGGTATGTATGGATGGGGTATGTATGGGGTATGTATGGGGTATGTATAGGATATGTACAGGGTATGTACGGGGTATGTATAGGGTATGTATGGGGTATGTATGGGTATGTATGGGGTATGTATAGGGTATGTATGGGGTATGTATGGGGTATGTATGGTGTATGTATAGGGTATGTATAGGGTATGTATGGGGTATGTATAGGGTATGTATAGGGTATGTATGGGGTATGTATAGGGTATGTATAGGGTATGTATGGGGTATGTATAGGGTATGTATAGGGTATGTATGGGGTATGTATAGGGTGTGTATGGGGTATGTATGTATTTTTATTTATTTAACCAGGTAGGCTAGTTGAGAACAAGTTCTCATTTGCAACTGCGACCTGGCCAAGATAAAGCATAGCAGTGTGAACAGACAACACAGAGTTACACATGGAGTAAACAATTAACAAGTCAATAACACAGTAGAAAAAAATGGGCAGTCTATATACAATGTGTGCAAAAGGCATGAGGAGGTAGGCGAATAATACAATTTTGCAGATTAACACTGGAGTGATAAATGATCAGATAGTCATGTACAGGTAGAGATATTGGTGTGCAAAAGAGCAGAAAAGTAAATAAATAAAAAAACAGTATAAAAACAGTATGGGAATGAGGTAGGTGAAAATGGGTGGGCTATTTACCAATAGACTATGTACAGCTGCAGCGATCGGTTAGCTGCTTGGATAGCTGATGTTTGAAGTTGGTGAGGGAGATAAAAGTCTCCAACTTCAGCGATTTTTGCAGTTCGTTCCAGTCACAGGCAGCAGAGTACTGGAACGAAAGGCGGCCAAATGAGGTGTTGGCTTTAGGGATGATCAGTGAGATACACCTGCTGGAGCGCGTGCTACGGATGGGTGTTGCCATCGTGACCAGTGAACTGAGATAAGGCAGAGCTTTACCTAGCATGGACTTGTAGATGACCTGGAGCCAGTGGGTCTGGCGACAAATATGTAGTGAGGGCCAGCCGACTAGAGCATACAAGTCGCAGTGGTGGGTGGTATAAGGTGCTTTAGTGACAAAACGGATGGCACTGTGATAGACTGCATCCAGTTTGCTGAGTAGAGTGTTGGAAGCCATTTTGTAGATGACATCGCCGAAGTCGAGGATCGGTAGGATAGTCAGTTTTACTAGGGTAAGCTTGGCGGCGTGAGTGAAGGAGGCTTTGTTGCGGAATAGAAAGCCGACTCTTGATTTGATTTTCGATTGGAGATGTTTGATGTGAGTCTGGAAGGAGAGTTTGCAGTCTAGCCAGACACCTAGGTACTTATAGATGTCCACATATTCAAGGTCGGAACCATCCAGGGTGGTGATGCTAGTCGGGCATGCGGGTGCGGGCAGCGATCGGTTGAAAAGCATGCATTTGGTTTTACTCGCGTTTAAGACCAGTTGGAGGCCACGGAAGGAGTGCTGTATGGCATTGAAGCTCGTTTGGAGGTTAGATAGCACAGTGTCCAATGACGGGCCGAAAGTGTATAGAATGGTGGGTATGTATAGGGTATGTATGGGGTATGTATAGGGTATGTATGGGGTATGTATAGGGTATGTATGGTGTATGTATAGGGTATGTATAGGGTATGTATGGGGTATATATAGGGTGTGTATGGGGTATGTATAGGGTATGTATAGGGTATGTATGGGGTATGTATAGGTATGTATGGGGTATATATAGGGTGTGTATGGGGTATGTATAGGGTATGTATAGGGTATGTATGGGGTATGTATAGGGTATGTATAGGGTATGTATGGGGTATGTATAGGGTGTGTATGGGGTATGTATAGGGTATGTATGGGGTATGTATAGGGTATGTATGGGGTATATATAGGGTATGTATGTGTGTCTGAGCTGAGTTTTTGATTATGCAGACAATCTGGAATTTGCATTACAGTAATGCTTTTCACAAACAGTATGGTTGAAAATGGTCTGTGGCATTACACTGAGGATGGAACAATATTTTATGTAATCACCCTCTGTATTCCATCGACAACAGCATTTTAAATGAAGTTCATGAACATGCATAACACTACTTTAAATGAAATAACATTTGACCATAACTCTATATCCTGCTGTATCTCTGGGGTAGTATAACTTTCGTAGTACATCTGACTGATGTTCTCCTAACCCTTACCCTGTCATTTGATATATACAGTTGAAGTCAGAAGTTTACATACACCTTAGCCAAGTAAAATTAATCTGTTTTTCACAATTCCTGACATTTAATCCTAGTAAAAATTCCCTGTTGTAGGTCAGTTAGGATCACCACTTTATTTTAAGAATGTGACATGTCAGAATCAAATCAAATCAAATGTATTTATATAGCCCTTCGTACATCAGCTGATATCTCAAAGTGCTGTACAGAAACCCAGCCTAAAACCCCAAAAAGCAAGCAATGCAGGTGTAGAAGCACGGTGGCTAGGAAAAACTCATTAGAAAGGTCAAAACCTAGGAAGAAACCTAGAGAGGAACCAGGCTATGAGGTGTAGCCAGTCGTCTTCTGGCTGTGCCGGGTGGAGATTATAACAGAACATGGCCAAGATGTTCAAATGTTCATAAAGGACCAGCATGGTCAAATAATGATAATCACAGGCAGAACAGTTGAAACTGGAGCAGCAGCACGGCCAGGTGGACTGGGGACAGCAAGGAGTCATCATGCCAGGTGGTCCTGAAGCATGGTCCTCGGGCTCAGGTCCTCTGAGAGAGAGAAAGAAAGGGAGAATTAGAGAGAGCATACTTAAATTCACTCAGGACACCGGATAAGACAGGAGAAGTACTCCAGATAAAACAAACTGACCCTAGCTCCCCGACACAAACTACTGCAGCATAAATACTGGAGACTGAGACAGCAGGAGTCAGGAGCCACTGTGGCCCCATCCGATGATACCCCCGGACAGGGCCAAATAGGAAGGATATAACCCCACCCACCCACAGAATAATAGTAGAAAGAATTATATATTTCAGATGTATTTATTTTATCACATTCCCAGTGGGTCTGAAGTTTTCATACACTCAATTAGTATTTGGTAGCATTGCCTTTAAATTGTTTAACTTCGGTCAAACGCTTCGGGTAGCCTTCCACAAGCTTACCACAATAAGTTAAGGGAATTTTGGCCCATTCCTTCTGACAGAGCTGGTGTAACTGAGTCAGTTTTGTAGGCCTGCTTGTTCACACACACTTTTTCAGTTCTGCCCACAAATGTTCTATAGGATTGAGGGCTTCGAGATGGCCACTCCAATACCTTGACTGTGTTGTCCTTAAGCCATTTTGTCACAACTATGGAAGTATGATTGGGGTCATTGTCCATTTGGAAGACCCAAGCTTTATCTTCCTGACTGATGTCTTGAGATGTTGCTTCAATATATCCACATCATTTTTTTCCCTCATGATGACATCTATTTTGTGAAGTGCACCAATTCCTCAGGCAGCAAAGCACACCCGCAACATGATGCTGCCACCCCCGTGCTTTACGGTTGGGATGGAGTTCTTCGGCTTGCAAGCCTCCCCCTTTTACCTCCAAACATAACAATGGTCCTTATGGCCAAACAGTTTATTTTTGTTTCATCAGACCAGAGGACATTTCTCCAAAATGTACGATCATTGTCCCCATGTGCAGTTGCAAACCGTAGTCTGGCTTTTTTAAGGCGGTTTTGGAGCAGTGGCTTCTTCCTTGCTGAGTGGCCTTTCAGGTTATGTTGATATAGGACTCGTTTTACTGTGGATATAGATACATTTGTACCTGTTTCCTTCAGCATCTTCACATGGTCCTTTGCTGTTGTTCTGGAATTGATTTTCACTTTTCACACCAAAGTATGTTAATCTCTAGGAGACAGAACGCATCTCCTTCCTGAGCGATATGACGGCTGCGTGGTCCCATAGTGTTTATACTTTCGTATTCTTGTTTGTACAGATGAACGTGGTACCTTTTAGGTATTTGGAAATTGCTCCCAAGGATGAACCAGACTCGTGGAGGTCTACAATTTTTCATCTGAGGTCTTGGCTGATTTCTTTAGATTTTCCCATGATGTCAAGAAAGGAGGCACTGAGTTTGAAGGTAGGCCTTGAAATACATCCACAGGTACACCTCCAATTGACTCAAATTATGTCAATTAGCCTATCAGAAGCTTCTAAAGCCATGATGTAATTTTCAGAACATTTTCAAGCTGTTTAAAGGCACAGTCAACTTAAACTTCTGACCCACTGGAATTGTGATACTGTGAATTATAAGTGACATAATCTGTCTGTAAACAATTGTTGGAAAAATGACTTGTGTCATGCACAAAGTAGATGTCCTAACCGACTTGCCAAAATTCTAGTTTGTTAACAAGAAATTTGTGGAGTGGTTGAAAAACAAGTTTTAATGACTCCAACCTAAGTGTATGTAAACTTCCGATTTCAACTGTATACATACACTACCGTGGTGTCAAGCACACCTCCAGCATCTTTACATTTTTTCTGCGTCTCACGAATGTTCTTCTTTGTGATTGGAACACCTCAAACTTAGGTTAGTCTGTCCATAACACTTTTTTTCCAATCTTCCTCTGTCCAGTGTCTGTGTTCTTTTGCCCATCTTAATATTTTATTTTATTGGACAGTCTGAGATATAGCATTTTATTTGCAACTCTGTTTAGAAGGCCAGCATCCCAGAGTCGCCTCTTCACTGTTGACGTTGAGATTTATTTAATGAAGCTACCAGTTGAGGACTTTTGAGGCGTCTGTTTCTCAAACTAGACACTCTAATGTACTTGTCATTTTGCTCAGTTGTGCACCGGGGCCTCCCACTCCTCTTTCTATTCTGGTTAAAGACAGCTTGCGCTGTTCTGTGAAGGAGTAGGACACAGCATTGTATGAGATCTTCTGTTTCTTGGCAATTTCTCACATGGAATAGCCTTCATTTCACAGAACAAGAATAGACTGACGCGTTTCGGAAGAAGGTACTTTTTTTCTGGCCATTTTCCACATGTCATCGAACCCACAAATGCTGATGCTCCAGATACTCAACTAGTCTAAAGAAGGCCAGTTTTATTTTTTCTTTAATCAGTACGACAGTTTTCAGCTGTGCTAACATAATTGCAAAATAGTTTTCTAATGATTAATTAGCCTTTTAAAATGATAAACGTGGATTAGCTAACACAACTTGTCATTGGAACACAGGAGTGATGGTTGCTGATAATGGGCCTCTGTACGCCTATGCAGATATTCCATCAAAAATCAGTCATTCCACACTGTATTACTGTATTTCTGATCAATTTGATGTTATTTTAATGGACCAAAAATGTGCTTTTCTTTCAAAAACAAGGACATTTCCAAACTTTTGAACAGTATATATACTTTTTGAACAGCTTTCCACAGGGATGTTGGCCCATGTTGACTCCAATGCTTCCTACAGTTGTGTCAAGTTGGCTGGATGACTTTTGGGTGGTGGACCATTCTTGATACACACAGGAAACAGTTGAGCATGAAAAACCCAGCAGCGTTACAGTTCTTGACAGACTCAAACTGGTGTGCCTGGCACATACTACCATACTCCGTTCAAAGGCACATCAATCTTTTGTTTTGCCCATTCACCCTCTGAATGGCACACATACACACGTGTGCATCGTTTTTGTGACATTGTCAGCTAACCCGTCTAAATTACCAAGAATATACTCTCAACACAATTTAAAAACCATGCAGCGCACAATATAACTCCTATTTTTACATGGCCTGCTTGCGTGCGTAGTGACCTTGTTGTATCTTTTAATTAATTGAGTTTCTATGAATTAATTCTCCATTTTACTCCACTGTCTGATATCAGAACAACAGTGTTTAATATTGAATGTCCTGCCCTGCTTATCTTGTTATCAAGAAACAGTGTTGGAGAGGTGAGTAACGCTGTAGTGAATTGACAGAAATGGTTACTGTGGTTACACAAATGTCCATGAAGGACATTATGGTTCAAAATGTTAAAGGGATAGTTCACCTCAATTACAAAATGCCTTTGTCTATAGACCACTTTCAAAGTAAGAAAATACTTAAATAATATTCTACTTTGGGTAAACTATCTCTTTAAGGTATGTTTTGATTGCTCACTCTATCTTCTTCCTGGCGACTTTTTCAATGCATACAGTCATACAGAGGTGACATACTCTCCCAGTTTGGCCAGGAAATATACTTATGATGAGTGTTCTTAGTTATGTAATTTAATTAAAATGCTCAACAAAATCTTCATGCCAGGTTTATTAGATTATCAAATTCATTTAGCAAATACTTAAACAACACTTAGTTTTACTTAAATTATAATAATAATAATAATATATGCCATTTAGCATACGCTTTTATCCAAAGCGACTTACAGTCATGTGTGCATACATTCTACGTATGGGTGGTCCCGGGAATCGAACCCACTACCCTGGCGTTACAAGCGCCATGCTCTACCAACTGTGCTACAGAAGGACCACAATTATGATAAAATGTGTCATTAAATCGCACTTTCTTTTATATAAATTGAGTTCCTTTTTTAAAATCTAAGACACAGATAGAAACTGTAGGGGTGATTCTTGAAACCTTACTTTATTTTTATCAAATTTGAACCAAAACGAGCAAATACCCAAGTCCAAATTGATGAGTATCGAGAACATGTTTGTCTGTTAAGGACAATAAGAATTATTATAATTATTCAGTGAAATTTTAAAAATTAAAAAGTGTATTCTAAGAACACTGAATATGGAAATTATTGTTGAACTCACATTGTTTAGTATTCTTTTATACAATTCACCTCAATTCCATCTCTGAGGAGAATTCTTTGCTGAAATGAGGCCAAGTCTGTAAGAACAAGGATTTTGCCTCTAAATATTTCTCTTCCTCTTTGGAACTGAAGTGAAAGTCACTCAAGCCTGGTATCAACTCACAGTCTGACAGAATGGAACTCTCTAGCTAATCTTGTTTGCCCAGATATTGGAAACAAGTTAAGGCCTTGTGTCTCCACACACACACACACACACACACACACACACACACACACACACACACACACACACACACACACACACACACACACACACACACACACACACACACACACACACACACACACACACACACACACACACACACAGAGAGAAAATATCTGCAGTTGGTATTGGATGTGAAATTTAAGTATGTGGGTCTCATTACTCTGGGAAGATAGATGGTATCAAGATAGATTCTATTAAGTGGAAACGTGAAAACTGACCCCCTTTGCTATCCAAAGCTCCACTTTGCAGAGGGAAAAATAGGCAAAACATATCACCTTTGTTAAGATCCGCTATCTCACATGAGACTGGCGTTCTTAAACGGCTAAAAACATGGATTTACCCATGGGCAACTGTTCATGTACCCCTAAAGGCACAAGTAACTTGGGGGATGACTATCAGTGGCACATAGACACTCAGGGATAGGAGGAAAAACATTTTCGCCACTCGTCTCTGCTCCAACAGCTGTCACTGCTATGTCCCTGAGCTGCCTTGTTGCCAGGAAACACTCCCATCGCCCTCCCCTCGCGCCAGCCAGCATTGGATAATGAACGCAAATGAAACTGATAGCGCTGTTTCCTCACCAACGCATTTTCCACAATTATGTAAGCAAGCATATTGCCATCATTTCCTAATAAATAATACATCTCCCTCCTCGCAAATCCTGATTAGAATTAGTGCTGAGTTAAAAACAGGGAATCCAGATGTAATTGAGAGTGCTATTATTATCTTTTTAGCGGAGGCAAATTAAATGGAAACGGTGCCAGAATTGATATTGCGGTGTCATCGATTAGTTATTCACATCCAAATTCAATGTCAGGAAAAGACAAGAGAAACGGCTGAATATATTAGTTTGGAGGAAAATCCTGATATGTTTGAATTAACATTTTGTCCCACTTTTTTGGGTGCATTTCTAACCTAAAACGTTATTACTCTCAAAAGTATTACCAATTTCTGAATCGGCCTCATTAATAATGCAAGATCCTAATTAAAAGTTGTGGTCGTAAACACAGCCAATCCTCTGTTGATTAAGTCTTCCAGCATCGTTGACACATCTCAAAATTAATGAGTAAACAGAAACATAATCACCGGCTTGTCTGACGGCGCACTTTCCCGTTTAAATCTCAATTTGTTCACTCAGCCCACATGCGCCCCCTCATTTTTGATTATAATTGGTTTCTTAGTGAGAGTCTCTTGCTGTCTTAGTTGTGCTGATGCTGAATATGACTGTAGATCAGTTGACCGGGACCCAGTGATTTGCCTCTTTCCAAGAGTGTCAGACACACCAGATCAGGATCAATTGTCATCAAAAACCACAGTATCTGATAGTTTTCTTTCAGCATCACCCACTCTGTTATGTAAGTCATTATATGGATAGAAGGAGCTTCCACCATAATCATGTGTTTGTCAAAGGTGGTAGTTTCGAGGTTGCCAGTAACCAGAGGGTTGCATCTTCAAATCCCATGGCTGATGAGAAGAAGCTAGTGGGATGTGTGTCATTAGTCTCAATATCCCAAGTCCTAGCTAACTTCTGCAGGAGCGCTGCTGCCAGACGGTCGTGTGTATCGGGGTAAGGTACTGAAACAGCAGGAAGAATCATTTACATGTAAATGCATAATACATACCTATTCTGTTCTTTCGTGCCCCTAATTTAATCTCAACGAGTCACACGATTACAACTGGGTGACAAAGATGAGATGACATGTATGTCCAGTGTTGATGACCTCTTCAGCCCTCACCGAATTAGCACCCAAACCCCCTGGTGGAGATCCTCTCAACAGCAGCTGTTCATAACCCCTTTCAGTGATTTCATTGACCTTGTAAGGTTTAGCCTCAAGGACGAAGAGGAATGTTAAAAGGAGTCGTTCAGAGACTTTCAATCAGCCAGAACAAATGATGAAACTATTATAACCACAACGGCCTCCGTATATTTGACAGCTTTCAGATTGTAGAGGAATTTATAGCTGTATGTGTGACCAACTGAGGTTCAATCCTCAGTCTCTTGCTCACCACAATAATATTTTAGCCTGCTAGCAACGGTGTTAGCCGGGAGCTAACTCATTACTTCAGGATCCTCATCACACAAGCATGATTCACTGAACTACCTTCCTTGCGCTTCACCCCAGTTTGACCTCCTTGCTAAGGAAGACCCATCCTCAGTACTATGTGAGTCTTAGCTGTGGGAACAAACACCAGTCTTTAGCTCTCAGGAAAGGTTACTCATCACACAATGTCGTTAAAAGAGCCACCTTCCTATATTATGTAACAGTCATTTTCGCCTGTACTAAACAGTGGGCCAGGTGTTTGACTGTGCACATCCTCAACAGTCTACCTGTTGAGTCAAAAGGCATGGCAGCTCTAGCCTCGCCTAGCTGGTGAGTCAACATGGCAGCCCTAGCCTAGCCTCGCTGGTAACTCAACATGGCAGCCCTAGCCTAGCCTCGCTGGTAACTCAACATGGCAGCCCTAGCCTAGCCTAGCCTAGCTGTTTAGTCAACATAGTTAGTCGTAGCCTATCCTAGCTGGTGAGTCAACATGGCAGCCATAGCCTAGCTGGTGAGTCAACATGGCAGTCCTGGCCTAGCCTAGCTGGTGAGTCAACATGGCAGCCTAGCCTAGCTAGTTAGTCAACATGGCAGTCCTAGCCTAGCCTAGCTGGTGAGTCAACATGGCAGCCTAGCTCGCCTGCTGCCAGCTGTTTGTGTTTGGCTATATCTAAAAGGGGCATCAGCTCATATGTAATTTGCTGTGATTCCCTGAATAATTCATGTCCGTGTGTTTTGTTGTTTACCAACGTGTCTCATGCTGTGCTCATGGAAGAGAGAGAGAGAGACAGATAGAAAGAGAGAAATAGAGAGAGACAAACGTGCCCTTGCTGAAGTATGAATGATTAACCTTGAATTTATGTTGAACGCTTTCAAAATTTGAGTTCAAAGTTGACAACAGAAAGAGGCAAAGTGGTTTGTAACGTGTTGCGGGAGTGGAGGAAAAACAGGATTCCGGACCCCAAGTTAAACACTTGAAATGGCCCAGATTGTTTGTGTTGTTACTCATCTGCTTTGCATTAACAGAGAAACAAATCAAATTAATCTGGACTGAAAGTAAAATGATGGTATCTGCTTTCACAGAGCTGCAATATAGTTTGTCTCTTTGACGATGGCTGCCATCAGCTGAGATGTGTTACTACAGTCATCAGGGAGGATCTTACAGATCAGGACTTACAGTTCTATTTTAGTACCTGGCTACGCAGACGTGCGCGAGCAGTGTGGGCAGCATGTTAGGTAAATATGGACAAGAGGAATACCTATGTAAGAAGGCTGTTCATTGACTACAGCTCAGCATTCAACACCATAGTACCCTCCAAGCTCATCATCAAGCTGGAGGCCCTGGGCCTCAACCCCACCCTGTGTATTTGGGTCCTGGGCTTTCTGACAGACTGTACCCAGGTGGTGAAGGTAGCAAACAACATCTCCACCACGCTGACCCTCAGCACTGAGGCCCCATAAGGGTGCATTCTCAGCCCCCTCCTGTACTCCCTGTTCACCCACAACTGCGTGGTCATGCATGCCTCCAATTCCATCATCAAGTTTGCAGACGACACAATAATATGGGCTTGATTACCAGCAACGACGAGACAGCCTACAGGGAGGAGGTGAGGGCACTCGGATTGTGGTGTCAGGAAAACAACCTCTCTCTCAAAGTCAACAAAACAAAGGAGATGATCGTGGACTTCAGGAAATAGCAGTGGGAGCACCCCCCCTATCCACATCAAAGGGACAACAACAGAGAAAGTGGAACGTTTTAAGTTCTTCGGCATACACATCACAGACAAATTGAAATGGTCCACCCACACAGACAGCATGGTGAAGAAGGCGCAACAGCGCCTCTTCAACCTCAGGAGGCTAAAGAAATTTGGCTTGTCACCAAAAGAACTCACAAACTTTTACAGATGCACAATCGAGAGCATCCTGTCGGGCTGTATCACCGCCTGGTATGGCAACTGCTCCGCCCACAACCATAAGGCTCTCCAGAGGATAGTGAGGTCTGCACAACGCATCACCGGGGGCAAACTACCTGCCCTCCAGGACACCTAAACCACCCAATGTCACAGGAAGGCCAAAAAGATCATCAAGGACAACAACCACCCGAGCCACTGCCTGTTCACCCCGCTATCATCCAGAAGGCGAGGTCAGTCCCGTGCTTCTACACCTGCATTGCTTGCTGTTTGGGGTTTTAGGCTGGCTTTCTGTACAGCACTTTGAGATATCAGCTGATATACGAAGGGCTATATAAATACATTTGATTTGATTTGATTTACAGGTGCATCAAAGCTGGGATGGAAAGACTGAAAAACAGCTTCTATCTCAATAACATCAGACTGTTAAACAGCCATCACTAACATTGAGTGGCTGCTGCCAACATACGGACTCAAATCTCTAGCCACTTTAATAATTAAAAATTGAATGAAATAAATGGATCCCTAGTCACTTTAAACAATGCCACTTTTTATAATATTTACATACCCTAGATTACTCATCTCATATGTATATACTGTACTCTATACCATCTACTGCATCTTGCCTATGCCGTTTGGCCATCGCTCATCCATATATTTATCTGTACATATTCTTATTCATTCCTTTACACTTTTGTGTATAAGGTAGTTGTTGTGAAATTGTTAGATTACTTGCTAGATATTACTGCACGGTCGGAACTAGAAGCACAAGCATTTCGCTACGCTCGCATTAACATTTACTAACCTTGTACATGTGACCAACACCATTTGATTTGATTTGATTTGAAGGCAAAAAGATAATCAAAGACAATAACCACCCGAGCCACTGTCTGCTCACACCTCTAACATCCGAAAGGCGAGGTCAGTACAGGTGCATCAAAGCTGGAACCGAGAGAACAGCTTCTATCTCAAGGCCATCAGAATGCTAAACAGCAATTACTAACTCAGAGAGTCTGCTGCCTACATGGAGACCCAATCACTGGCCACTTTAACAAATGGATCACTAGTCACTTTAAACAATGCCACTTTAAATAATGCCACATTGATAATGTTTGCATAACTTACATTACTCATACCACATGTATGTACTCTATTTTATACCATCTATTGCATCTTGCCTAAGCCGCTCGGCCATCGCTCATCCATATATTTATATGTACATATTCTCATTCACCCCTTTTAGATTTGTGTGTATAAGGTAGTTGTTGGGGAATTGTTAGATTACTTGTTAGATATTACTGCACTGTCATAACCAGAAGCACAAGCATTTGGCTGCACTCACATTAAAACATCTGCTAAACCATGTGTATGTGACCAATAAAATGGGATTTGATTTCATATGATTTGGAGCAACCGTTGTATACCTATGATTTAGTGGGTCTCTCCCTTGCCACATTGATTTGTTTGAGTCTTTCATCCATTCTACTCTGAGGGTGGCTTTTGTTCGGCTCGGAGGGGCCCTGTGTTTTTATATATCTTTATTGGCTTCCAGACACTGTGCTTCTGACAACGCTGTTTGTCTTTGGGCAGTTTCATGGGCCAGCGTAGCCATTAACCTTCATATCGCCATAGCAAATGAGCTGTAGGAATGGCCACTGTGGGACCAGTTAGCCCGATTATTGTGTGTGTGTGTGTGTGTGTGTGTGTGTGTGTGTGTGTGTGTGTGTGTGTGTGTGTGTGTGTGTGTGTGTGTGTGTGTGTGTGTGTGCACGTGTGCACGTGCGTGTGTGTGTAAGAAAGTCCAGTCTGATTTACTGTATCCTCATAACCAACTATTAGGGTATAAAATCTTCATTCAAAACTATACGCTCAACATAGGATCTTTTCACATTGTTGATTTTCCTCAGCGCTCTCCTTCCCTTAATTCCCCATCACTCTCTCTTGCCATTTCATGTATAATTTCAAACGGGATTATGGCCTCATCTGCATACGCTTCATCCATCTCAGTAGTTGGCTCAGTGAACAACTAGAGGTCAAGGCTGACAGTTTAATGCATTTTGACCCTCCCGGCCCCAGCTTCCATACTGCGTTTCAATTAATCAGCCAGTCACAAGGATTACCCAGCATTCCACTATGGCCGTAGGGTGGCGAGGAAAGTGACCTGATTCATTCCCCTCTCATTTGTGCAATAATTAAAAGCGGTCGGAATGTCCTTAATTGTCCCGCTTCGCCACTCATCAATCCCAACACGTTTTACCTTGGGGGTTGGAGATAGCGCTTTGTAAAGAAAACCTGTAGGGAAGGGTTTACCTTTGTAAAAATATAGTATGTGTGGTGTGTGACTGAAGGCTTAGGTTATAATGAAGGGTTGGTTATAGGAAGTGAAGAAAAGCTAATGATTATTTATTTTACCAGGCAAGTCAGTTAAGAACAAATTCTTATTTTCTATGACTGCCTAGGAACAGTGGGTTAACTGCCTGTTCAGGGGAAGAACGACAGATTTGTACCTTGTCAGCTCAGGGGTTTGAACTTGCAACCTTCCGGTTACTAGTCCAACGCTCTAACCACTACGCTACCCTGCCGCCCTAGTTGAAGACATTACAGCAGCAGGAAGCCTCTGAAGCAGGAGAAACAACATTGTACCTCTGCTGTGAGAAACTGAGACGTGTATCTAATGGAGTATTTATTTGATATCACATAGTCAATGTAGAATTGCTGATCTAATTATATCAATCAAAATGTCCTGCCTTGATGCACATGCACCTACTGTACACACATATACCTAAAAGTACAAAAAAAGTACACCATATAAGTGTCCAGTTAACATACGTCAAATGTCACACCACACACACACACACACACACGTGACCTTACTGGCTTAATGGTGACTTATTGATAGATAGAACCAGTCTTTTTATAGCTTCCTCTGACGCAGCACTGATGTCAGAGACACCGAGGAGTACCTTTTAATTGGGAAAGTTTACACTTGTTATTTTGTAGAGGGAACAAAACATAAAAGGAGTAACAAAAGCTAATCACGGGTAAATTAATGGTAAAGTGTAATTAGAGATTTGACTGTCTTTTTTGCCAAATTAGCAGACTTGCCAATGAGTGAGTGTGTGTGCATCTCTGTGTGTGTGTGTGTGTGTGTGTGTGTGTGTGTGTGTGTGTGTGTGTGTGTGTGTGTGTGTGTGTGTGTGTGTGTGAGTGAGTGAGTGAGTGAGTGAGTGAGTGAGTGAGTGAGTGAGTGAGTGAGTGAGTGAGTGAGTGAGTGAGTGAGTGAGTGAGAGATACACCTGTGAGAGTACCTGTGCCTGTACCACTGTTGAATCATCATTATATACTGTATAATAAAAGGTGACCATGATCACAAAAGCTTCCCGTATGTCTGTGTTCTCTGCTGACCTTAAGCATGCCCATGGCCTTATCAAAGGAGCACTGAACTCCTATTGGACCCCAATTGGAATTGCTAAACCTGACCTTCAAGGAGACATTTAAAAAATGGATGAAGATTGCATTTTTCTCCTGGCAGCGCTTTGGGCCTCTTCTGTCACGCCACAGGGAAACGTGTCGGCCTCCAAACTACTCTTCTGAAATAAATGGACACCAATCAACTGTTATGAATGGAGCAACTAGGCCACCATAATGATAACCTAACGTAGCAGGTGTAAGAGAAACAGCTGAGCGGAGTTCCCAAATCCAGTTTTCAGTGGAAAAGAAACCTAGGTTGAAAATAGCTGTAGCTCTGAAAACCAGAACATCCTGTTTTTGGCAACTCCTCTAAATCTATCATAACGGTTAATTTCACTGACTGACTTTATCCTATATACTGTTTCGTCATCTGACAATGTGATTGGTTTATCCTAGTGATTGAAATATGCTGATAGGGTGCAGAAAGCCTGGGGGTTGTGGGTGTATGCATCAAGCTGCACTGTATTGGGATGGATCACATGTTGACTGCAGTATGACATTGATGAGAAACAACATGCTCTGGCCCCTATTCAATCAAACTTGCTTTCCAGCATTTAGGTAAAACAACACTGACACCTCACAGCAAGACAACATGCTTGCATTAACATTAGTCTTAGTCAACAAACATACAGTGATCAAACCCCATTCTTTCTCACAGAATTGGGCTGTCATGTTTAACCAGGAAACTCCTGACGCTATATTGATTTAATACACCCCTTACTATATCACATGAATATTAACACATCACTTTCAAAATGTTTGATAGTTTATAGAGGCTACTGTGACATAAATCCCTGTTTTGAAACACTGTAAACTGTAAAGGATATGCAAAGATGGTTATCTAGCGATGACTGTATACATGGTCCTGTATTATGTACATGATGACATTAAGTATATTGAACTAATGAGATGGGAATGTTTCCGAATGGAGTGAGTTCTTTCCAAATCAACGTGTGTTTTTCCATTGATTGATTCACTCTCCCAGTCTATAGCATGTATACGCCGAGCATGTTACATCAGAGGAAGCTATAAAAAAAAAAACGGTTTAATAAAATACTATTTAGTTAAAAAAATACTATTTGTTGAGCCACTATGAGTCCAGTCAGGTACGTTTGTGTGCATGTGCATGTGTGTGTGTGTGTGTGTGTGTGTGTGTGTGTGTGTGTGTGTGTGTGTGTGTGTGTGTGTGTGTGTGTGTGTGTGTGTGTGTGTGTGTGTGTGTGTGTGTGTGTGTGTGTGTGTACATATCATGTGTACGAGTGTATGTGCTTGGCCAAGTACAATCCACATAGTAGCGTCACACTAGGATTACCCTTAAGTATTTGTACCAAGTAAGCCCCATTAAACCCAAGTTTTATCATAATGCATTCCTGGAATAAAGAATAGGACCACAACAGACAATAATTCTAATCCGGAGTTAATAGAAGAATTATCTTAAGAGGCTTGTGTGGTTTTTGGTTGCTCCACTCTTTTCTATGGCTGAAAGAGCTTTAGATCAACTTGGGGTTTAAGACCAAAACATTAGCCATGAGTGGAAGTCTTAATTCTGTTTATTATGTAATGGGAAGATCCTTCCTGATCAACTATATCAGGCTTCAGCCATTGTTTTGATCTTTTTCAGAGGTGCATTGTGGGAATTTTAGGACGGATAAGCGAGTGAGAGGAATAAAATGTATTTCAAATACTCGGAGTGCATTTCAGTTCATGCATGGAACAACTTTGGAGAACATGTGAGATTGGAGAGGACAGTGACTCCTCCCTCACCTTTCACTCTGATATGGTGCTTATGTAACAGGTGGATGGATACATATTAGCATTGCTACTGCCTTCTTGAAGCAGTGTCATCCCCAGGCCATGGTTTTGGTAGGCTAGTGGTTAGTGATTAGCATGCTAGCTAGTTATGGTGTATGTTGTGGAATTGCATTGTCTTCCTTGAGATGGAAGACACGACATGCCCTTTCAAATCAAATGTTATTTGTCAATGCTTCATAAACAACAGGTGTAGACTAACAGTGAAATGCTTACTTTCCCAACAATGCAGAGATAAAAAACAAATACATAATAACACATGGAATAAATAATGAGTAACAGTAACTTGGCAATATACACAGGGTACCAGTACTTTTTTTTACCTTTATTTAACCAGGCAAGTCAGTTAAGAACAAATTCTTATTTTCAATGACGGCCTAGGAACAGTGGGTTAACTGCCTGTTCAGGGGCAGAACAACAGATTTGTACCTTGTCAGCTCAGGGGTTTGAACTTGCAACCTTCCAGTTACTAGTCCAACGCTCTAACCACTAGGCTACCCTGCCTAGTCTGTGTGATGAGACAAACAAGTTAGTGCAAAAAGGGTCAATGCAGATAGTCTAGGTTGGTTAACTATTTAAAAAACTATTTAGCAGTCTTATGGATTGTGGGTAGAAGCTGTTCAGGGTCCTGTTGGTTCCTGACTTGGTGCATCGGTAACGCTTGCCGTGCGGCAGCAGAGAGAACAGTCTATGACCTGGGTGGCTGGAGTTGCCACCTGGTATTGAAGTCCTGGATGGCAGGGAACTTTTGGCCCCAGTTTTTTAACGTTTTTTTTATTTCACCTTTATTTAACCAGGTAGGCTAGTGGAGAACACCTTTATTTAACCAGGTAGGCTAGTGGAGAACACCTTTATTTAACCAGGTAGGCTAGTGGAGAACACCTTTATTTAACCAGGTAGGCTAGTGGAGAACACCTTTATTTAACCAGGTAGGCTAGTGGAGAACACCTTTATTTAACCAGGTAGGCTAGTGGAGAACACCTTTATTTAACCAGGTAGGCTAGTGGAGAACACCTTTATTTAACCAGGTAGGCTAGTGGAGAACACCTTTATTTAACCAGGTAGGCTAGTGGAGAACACCTTTATTTAACCAGGTAGGCTAGTGGAGAACACCTTTATTTAACCAGGTAGGCTAGTGGAGAACACATTTATTTAACCAGGTAGGCTAGTGGAGAACACCTTTATTTAACCAGGTAGGCTAGTGGAGAACACCTTTATTTAACCAGGTAGGCTAGTGGAGAACACCTTTATTTAACCAGGTAGGCTAGTGGAGAACAAGTTATATCATTTGTAACTGCGACCTGGTCAAGATAAAACAAAGCAGTGTGACACAGACAACAACACAGAGTTACACATGGAGTAAACAATAGACAAGCCAATAACACAATAAACAAGTCAATGACACAGTAGAAAAAAGAAAGTCTATATACAGTGTGTGCAAAAGGCATGAGGAGGTAGGCAATAAATAGGCCATAGGAGCGAATAATTACAATTTAGCAGATTAACACTGGAGTGATAAATGAGCAGATGATGATGTGCAAGTAGAGATACCGGTGTGCAAAAGAGCAGAAAAGTAAATAAAATAAGTAATGTACTGGGTCGTACGGACTACCCTCTATAGCAGCTTACGGTCGGATGCCAAGCTGTTACCAAGAGGTGATGCAGCTAGTCAAGATGCTCTCAATTGTGCAGCTGTAGAACTTTTTGAGGATCTGAGGGCCCATGCCAAATTTTTTCATCCTCTTGGGCGTGACACAATGGTGGAATTGTGGCATGAGTTCGAATCCTGGGTCTGAAATTACGGTTTAATTTAGACAAAACACTGTCCATAGGCAAACAATACCACTAATTTAAAGCCAGTACCAAGCACATATCTAAATATGTATATGATGAAACCAGTGCAGACTAAACTACAGCCTGAATAATTATATTATACACGTGAAATTGACTCTACCTGAATTAATTATTTGTGAGACAGAAATATTGTGCGTAGCAATCACTTGAATGGATAGCCACTTATTCTAACAACAGACTGATCACAGTGTTCATGTGAATTTGATTGCAAGAGGCCGACCTTGACGCCGTGTTTTCTTGTTTTTCTCCCGGTAATTTCCCAGGGAACCGAGGAAAAGATTCACAAGATCCACAGGTTAGCTACAGAGGAAATGTGGAATAATACATCCCCCTTTTAGTATTTGCCTCCACTGGTGATTGCAGAAAATGAAGGTATCACATTTTAATTATCCTCATATTTGTTTATGCAGTTCCAGATTCATTTCTCCCATATTTGCTTGAGCAATTAACTTCCACATCGGGTATGATGCGAGATTTGGGATTGATGTGTAATGCTACTTACTATCATGATGTTAATAGAACATGTTCTGTACTACGTACTATCATGATGTTAATAGAACATGTTCTGTACTACGTACTATCATGATGTTAATAGAACATGTTCTGTACTACTTACTATCATGATGTTAATAGAACATGTTCTGTACTACTTACTATCATGATGTTAATAGAACATGTTCTGTACTACTTACTATCATGATGTTAATAGAACATGTTCTGTACTACTTACTATCATGATGTTAATAGAACATGTTCTGTACTACTTACTATCATGATGTTAATAGAACATGTTCTGTACTACTTACTATCATGATGTTAATAGAACATGTTCTGTACTACTTACTATCATGACGTTAATAGAACATGTTCTGTACTACTTACTATCATGATGTTAATAGAACATGTTCTGTACTACTTACTATCATGATGTTAATAGAACATGTTCTGTACCACTTACTATCATGATGTTAATAGAACATGTTCTGTACTACGTACTATCATGATGTTAATAGAACATGTTCTGTACTACTTACTATCATGATGTTAATAGAACATGTTCTGTACTACTTACTATCATTATGTTAATAGAACATGTTCTGTACTACTTACTATCATGACATTAATACAATCATGAATGAAATCCACAAAAAGTTTAATATGATATCGAGAAAGAAAGAGAAAGAGAGAAATATAGAGACAGAAAGGGAGAGAGGGGGGGAGAGAGAGAGACGAGCGATTAGTACATCCTCCATGTAGTTGGCCTAGACTCAGGGTTGTGGGATTAGAGTCATAGAGATGCCTCACGTTTAAAGCTGTGAACAGAGTAAAACTACAGCCCTGGTCACTAGGCACCCCGCAGATTCCCCCTGAATATTTCATAGGCTTAGCTTTGATATTAGGGACCATAATTTGGGCACATGTATGGGTGAGTCTGTTTACTTCAGCTTTGGTCCTCGTTGACCTTGGGATGTATCGCCACCACCAGGTTTCGCTGTAATTTTCAATAATGAATATTTGTGTAGTGTTTCTATTGCCTTATCTATGTTAAACAGTCAAACACTTCACCTCCCTCTATCCCTCCCTCACTCTCAACCTTGTTTTCTCTCAGATGTATGGATACCTGTAAAAAAAAAAAAAAACGATTTGGGTTTGAACATACAATTATTAGTATTTACATTTTTCTCCCGTGAACATATCCTAAAATGACCCTCTACTGTATATTATTGATGTCAGAATACTGGTAGGTCACTGGATTACATGTGACCCCAGGGGTATGTAAGCAACCTGCACCGGCTGGTTACAGGGACAATCAGTTATGGCAGATTTTATACGTACTATAGTATGCACATTTTTGGATCCGTGTGCTGTTTTTTTAACATGATTCAAAACTTGATTTATAATTAACTATATTGTAATTCAAATATGCATTCTTATGACATGGAAATAATGTTGTTTTGCCCTACCCAGTAGCATCTGCTTACTTGTTGAATACAGCCCAGTGTGTACGAAAATCAAAACGGAGACCCGTCCGTGATACTTGATAAGCCAAAGGTTCTTGTAAGACATTATCTACCATAATGTAAGTGTCATTTGTGTGAGAGAGTGAGGGTCAGAAATAGAACAATACTTTGGGCATGTTGTTCCTCTCACTCATCAATTCATTTTTAAAGGCAGACGGGTAGAGAGGGACCAGTGTTTTATTAACTCATAAGCAAACCATTGGAAAAAAGCAATTTCACGCTTGAGAAAACAACGCAGGAATTCAGTATTGTCCCTCCCGATTCATTGGGCTTTTCCTACAAAACAAAAGAGGAGCAGGTAAGGAAATTAATTACCTGCCTGATATGCAAATGTGTCAGCCAGCACCACAATGGGGAGGTTAACGCTGGCTAACAAACTTGGCAGCAGATCACAACGGACAGCAGAGGATTCTGGGAAGAAGCAGAGAGAAATATTACGGTGCAAAATACACCCCTAAATCTTCCACAGATGAAAACTCCAACGGAGCTAATTTATCTCCGTTTCCTAAAACGTTGCTTAAGGAAACAGAGGCTAAATTATAAGGTGCTGTTAGTTTACATAGTGATAAGTTGTAAGCTGAAGTGATTATAATGTTTGTGAGTGGGGTTTATACCGCACTGTATAATGGTGCTCATACAGTATATATGCAATATTGGGTCTATTAAATAGGTTCCATTGTGCCAGGCAAGCTCAATTAAGTACTTGAAAGAAAAATACATACTTTTTTGAACCCATGTCTAATTAGCATCTATGACTGAATGCCCAAACAATACGCAGCCATCAATGTTGTCACTGCATCTCGACCTTCACACATAAAGTAATCAGCTCCTTTGATATGTGGCTCTTTTAATGTCGACCGAGCTGTTCCTTCTCCTATCCCCCTTGATGTAAATGCTTTTGTGCAGACATATTTTGATGGGGGTTTGATCGTAGACAAAGCGATGCCAACCCTCTGTGACCAACTGTCTTCTCTGCTAGTCAACCTAGCTTTGATATGGGTTTGGACCAGGCTAATGATTCTGATGATTGAGTTATTACTCGCCACGTGGAGTTCTGTCTAATTTTGTTGTAATTCTAATGTGCTTCTTATTCAGATCAACATAATCAAATGGAAGTATTCAAATTCAACAACACTGCATTTAAGCATATACCATCAGTCTGTAGTACAATAGCCATCAACTTACGTAATGGCTCAATAGAACACCAAGCAACCTTACAAAGACCCAGCCTTGGACATTTGGAAATAACCCAAACGGACTCTATGGTAGACTGTCTTCTTATGGTGAATATTTAAAAGAGACCCTTCTACTTTGGTGAAGTTGTTTGTTATAGCTATTCACCCCCATTTGAATCATATGTGAAATGAAAGAGAGAGAGAGAGAGGAAGCCTCACACAAAGTAATTGGCCACAGTCCTGTAATAGACATTGTTCTGCTGCATTGTGAACAAAGTCACCCAGTCATGAGAATGCATGTAGGCCAACCATCCTTCATTAGGATATCAAATAGACAGACACATGCAAATTATAGGGATGGGTGTTGGATTCTTTACTAGTAATCTTTGGAAATAAGAAAAGAGCTCAAATTGACTTGGCCTTTTAGTATAGCAAATTATAATGTCATTGTGGTTTGCTCTAAATAGAGCTTTTCCACCCGGGAGACAACTTAGTAATCATTTAGATAGCTTGTGCTTTGTTCCTCTGGCCAATGGCTGAAAATAGAATTTCTCTAATTGAAAATGAAAGAGAAAGGAACATTTCTGTCATTTTAACGTTGACATTTGAAATGACTTGGCAGATTGCTGCAGATTGCTTCAGCATTTAGAAAGACATCCCTTGATATTTTCACCATCGACCAAGAGGTTTGTTTGGTAAAGAGAATTGTGAGACTAACATCGCTGGTGAGCGATGTTAGCCGTTGTCCAATAATGTCCCATTGAGACCTAGAGTAGCAGAACAGCTTCAATACGTCTGGGCGTGGACTCTACAAGGTGTCGAAGGCATTCCACCATGATACAACCCCGCGTTCTCTGGAGTGATGAATCACCCTTCGACATCTGGCAGTCCGACGAACCAATCTGGGTTTGGCGGATGCCAGGAGAACGCTACCTACCCCAATGTATAGTTACAACTGTAAAGTTTGGTGGATTAGGAATAATGTTCTGGGGCTGTTTTTCAGAATCACCCGACCTCAACTCAACGTAACAAAGTGTGGAAAACGTCAAGGGGTCTGAATACTTTCCGAATGCACTGTACATAGGTTATGATACATGAGTTTTTGGGTCAATAGAACTAATGATCAGAAATCAACAACAAACAAATGTGTAAAAGCAGCCTTGTTTCATGTAAATTATCATGCCGATTGTCACGCCTTGGTCATTGTATTTTGTGTTTTCGTTATATATTTGGTCAGGCCAGGGTGTGACATGGGTTTATGTTATTGTGGTTCGTATTGGGGTTTATGTATTATTGGGATTACGGCTGAGTAGGGGTGTTGCATAGGCTTGGCTGCCTGAGGCGGTTCTCAATCAGAGTCAGGTGATTCTCGTTGTCTCTGATTGGGAACCGTATTTAGGTAGACTGGGTTTCGCTGTGTATTTCGTGGGTGATTGTTCCTGTCTCTGTGTAGTTTCACCAGATAGGCTGTAATTAGATTTCACGTTCCGTTTGTTGTTTTGTATTTTGTAATAGTTATTTCATGTATTGTTCCGTTTCCTTCATTAAAGATCATGAGTAACAACCACGTTGCATTTCGGTCCGACTCTCTTTCGACAAACGAAGAACGACGTTACAGAATCACCCACCACACACGGACCGAGCAGCGTGTTAACAGGCAGCTGGAACAGCGAAGGGAGGACGTTATGGACAGCAGAGGCATGGAGTATACGATGTGGGAAGAAATAGACAGGTGGGCGGCCGACCCAGAGAGATTGCCGGAGCCCGCCTGGGATTCGCTGGAGCAGTGCAAGGAGGGCTATAGGCGAATGGAGTCGAAAAGGAAGACACGGCGGCGCAGAGCGAAAACCGAAAGTCACCCCCAATTATTTATTGGAGGAGGGCTCAGGGAGAGAGTAGCAGAGTCAGGAGTCAGACCTGAGCCTACTCTCCCTGTTAATCGTGAGGAGCAGCAATATAAGGACTTCTGGTCTTGGGAGATGATATTAGACGGAAAAGGACCCTGGGCTCAGCCTGGTGAATATCGCAGCCCCAAGGAGGAAATAGAGGCGGCAAAAGCGGAGAGGCGCTGGTATGAGGAGGCAGCATGGCGACGCGGATGGAAGCCCGAAAAGCAGCCCAAAAAAATTATTGGGGGGTGGCTTAATGGGACTATGGCTATGCCAGGTAGCAGACCTGAGCAAACCCCCTGTGCTTACCGGTGGGCTAGAGAGACCGGGCAGGCACCGTGTTATGCTATGGAGCGCACGGTGTTTCCAGTGCGGGTGCATAGCCCGGTGCGGTTCATACCAGCCCTTCGTATTGGCCGGGCTAGAGTGGGCATCGAGCCAGGTAAGCTTGGGCGGGCTCGGTGCTCAAGAGCTCCAGTGCGCCTGCACGGTCCGGTCTATCCAGAGCCACCTCCACACACCAGTCCTCCGGTAGCAGCTCCCCGCACCAGGCTTCCTGTGCGTGTCCTCGCTCCAGTATCACCAGTGCCAGCACAACGCATCAGGCCTACAGTGCGCCTCGCCTCTCCTGTGCTGTCGGAGTCTCCCGCCTCTCCAGCACTGTCGGAGCCTTTCTCCTCTCCTGCGCTACCGGAGTCTCCCGCCTGTTCAGCGCTATCAGAGCCTTCCTCCTCTACAGCGCTGCCGGAGCCTCCTGCCTGTTCGGAGTAGCCTGAGCTGTCAGTCTGCATGAAGCAGCCAGAGCTGTCAGTCTGCAAGGAGCTGTCAGTCTGCAAGGAGCTGCCAGTCTGCAGGGTGCTGTCAGCCTGCATGGAGCAGTCAGAGCTGTCAGTCTGCATAAAGCAGCCAGAGCTGTCAGTCTGTATGAAGCAGTCAGAGCTGTCAGCCTGCATGGAGCAGTCAAAGCTGTCCGTCTGTTCGAAGCAGCCAGAGCTGTCAGTCTGCATGAAGCAGCCAGAGCTGTCAGTCTGCAAAGAGCTGTCAGTCTGCAAAGAGCTGCCAGTCTGCAAGGAGCTGTCAGCCTGCATGGAGCAGCCAGAGCTGTCAGTCTGCAAGGAGCTGTCAGTCTGCATAGAGCAGCTAGATCCGCCAGTCAGCCATGATCTTCTAGATCTGCCAGTCAACCAGATTCTTCCAGATCTGCCAGTCAACCAGTCTCTTCCAGATCTGCCAGTCAACCAGTCTCTTCCAGATCTGCCAGTCAACCAGTCTCTTCCAGATCTGCTAGTCAACCAGTCTCTTCCAGATCTGCTAGTCAACCAGAATCTTCCAGATCCGCCAGCCAGCTAGGATCTACCGGAGCCTACTACCTACCTGAGCTTCATCTCAGTACTGAGCTTCATCTCAGTACTGTGCTTCCTCTCAGTACTGTGCTTCCTCTCAGTACTGGGCTGCCCCTCAGTTCCGGGCTGCCCCTCAGTCCCGGGCTGCCCCTCAGTTCCGAGCTGCCCCTCAGTCCCGAGCTGCCCCTCAGTCCTGAGCTGCCCTCAGTCCCGAGCTGTCCGAGCTGCCCCTCAGTTCCGAGCTGCCCCTCAGTCCCGAGCTGCCCCTCAGTCCCGAGCTGTCCCTCAGTCCCGAGCTGTCCCTCAGTCCCGAGCTGTCCCTCAGTCCCGAGCTGTCCCTCAGTCCCGAGATGCCCCTCAGTCACGAGCTGCTCCTCAGTTCTGTGGGGTGAGGACTATTAGGCCATGGTCGGCGGCGAGGGTGGATTATCCCAGGATGCGAAGGGGAGGAACTAGGACATTAATGGAGTGGGGTCCACGTCCCGAGCCGGAACCGCCACCATGGACAGACGCCCACCTTGACCCTCCCTATGGTTTTGAGGTGCGTCCGGGAGTCTGCACCTTAGAGGGGGGGTTCTGTCATGCCTTGGTCATTGTATTTTGTGTTTTCGTTATATATTTGGTCAGGCCAGGGTGTGACATGGGTTTATGTTATTGTGGTTCGTATTGGGGTTTTTGTATTATTGGGATTACGGCTGAGTAGGGGTGTTGCATAGGCTTGGCTGCCTGACGCGGTTCTCAATCAGAGTCAGGTGATTCTCGTTGTCTCTGATTGGGAACCGTATTTAGGTAGCCTGGGTTTCGCTGTGTATTTTGTGGGTGATTGTTCCTGTCTCTGTGTAGTTTCACCAGATAGGCTGTAATTAGATTTCACGTTCCGTTTGTTGTTTTGTATTTTGTAATAGTTATTTCATGTATCGTTCCATTTTCCTTCAGTAAAGATCATGAGTAACAACCACGCTGCATTTCGGTCCGACTCTCTTTCGACAAACGAAGAACGACGTTACACCGATCTTGACTCCGAATTTGACAAATGTACATCTTAATAATAACTGTAATGTTAACTGGCTAAAATGAGAGCTAAAATCAACTGGCATGCAATTATGTGGCACAGGATCAATGTTATTTTGTCCAGAATTGAGCCTCTTAGATAACCCTTTCACATACAACACCAACAGGAACCACATCAGCAAATGTTTCATCCAAGACTGGGCTTTATTTGTATGCTAATGACTAATGGATCTTGATAAGTCTAAGTAGCTAGCTGTCATGAGGATGGTTGATATATATGGAACAGGAAATGTTTTAGAAATGTTTTCTCTGTTATGTAATGAACAATAACCAAAGAGGAATGAGATCATTGTGCCAGTTGGTGAACTCTGACACGGTTAATGAAGAAATGTGATTTCCCACAGTTAGCCCAAATCCATCACTGCCTCTATGGAAAACAAATAACTAGCTTTCATATTGGAGATGGAGCAGCTCACTGGTTGCCAGAAAATTCATATTTCCCCCTTTATTTGCTCATATTTCTTCCTGTTATATACAGTAGCTATTTTTCATCTTCCCTCTTTGTCAATTAAAACAATTCTACCTCTTTCAATTGATGCTGAGGGAAGCTTTCCAGCGCTATCTACAACGTTGACACACACTCCCTGTGCTGGTGGACTGTTGACCTTGCTAGGCAATCAGAGTGCATACTCTACATCACCGCTGTTCACGACACTAGGGATGCCATTTCCTCTGTGGGCTAGTTGAAGCTATCACCTGAGAGAGTATGAATGACCAAGTGCTGTAATACTTCTCTCCTAGCCAGCTGGCTGTAATTGGGGTGAGGTGTTCCAGGGAGCACTCTGCTGCTGTGTTTCCAATCCTTGTCTACAACAACTCCATTCAGATTAAAACAGTAGCCTACCTGATGGTCATGGATGTAGTGCTGCTGTAGCAGGGTGGAAGGCGTTCTCTAAATTTTTTCAATTTGAGAATACACAGAGATGGTAAAAATATAATAAATTCTAAATCAGTTATTTTTTATTAACCATTAACATGCCATGAAAAAGCTATAATGACATTTATAGCAGCCTAAAGGTACTGTAGATAAATGGTAGTTGCTTCCCTGTCTTCTCTCTCTGGCGGTGACGCAAATGATGAATAAATGGCTGTGCATGGTCAATCCGATTTCTGAAGTGGCCATACAGCATTTATTGCGATGCAGCCTTCGCAGACGTCAGGGCATTCATTCTTACACTTAGTGGAGCAGATGAGAGCTGTTGTGATGGAAGTTAGTTTGTGTTAATACAGGACGCACCACCCACACCTACCGATAACCAATCATGTCAATGCGGGGCTACAGAGAGACCTTCACGTTGTTACAAAATTTGAGATGTGCACGGCGATGCAGTACGGAGCTCGATTTGACCTCTACATGCATCCAGAGGCTCCGAAAATTGCGTCACACCCTCCATACGAAGCCTCCAACCACATTTTACGGATCAAGCATACATTCGCTTTAACTGTAGACGTGTGCAGAGGCCTGTCGGTCAGAGGCCTGTCGGTCAGAGGCCTGTCGGTCAGAGGCTTGTCCCACTTTAAAGGGGCAAACTCAGTTTTTACCACAGATAGATTTCCACAGATAGAAAACTCCAGGGTTGCTAAAAACTGTCTCTCCTCAAAACAGTTTGTTATGTACTTGGCGCTCGTGTACGACGCACTTGGACTCGCTCTACTGTCCAAGTGCTTAGCGTACCACCTCTACTGCGTAGACAAACTGATCCACTGCATGAACCTCATCACTCCAATGAGATCTATCACCCATATTCACTGTGTGTCTGCCTCCATGTTCATAAAACTCTGGGGACACCCTCTTGCAGTGTTACCCACAATGATATGGGATCACTTGGTTTAGGTGATGTCCTTTCAGCACCATGATGATGAGGGTGCTAAAACCACTTAAAATAACCCTCATCATCAACATCTGCTGCCTACGCCTAATAGTCATACTCATCACCTATTATTGAATTATTATTATTATTACAAATAGACGATTATCACTTCTCACAATGGTGCTCGTTTAGATCAAAGCTGAATCTGTCACGACTCCTGCAAAAGTCAGTCCCTCTCCTTGTTCGGATGGCGTTCGGCGGTCGACGTCACCGGTCTTCTAGCCATCGCCGCTCCACCTTTCATTTTCCATTTGTTTTGTCTTGTTTTCCCGCACACCTGGTTTATCCCCTCATTACTCTACGTGTATATTATCCTCTGTTCCCCCCCATGTCTGTGTGTGGTATTGTTTGTTCGTTACATGTGTGACGCTACAGGCTGGTTTTGCGCCGGGTATTGTTGTAATCATTGGTTTTGTTATTTTGTACCTATTTGTGTGCCATCGTTTTTCCCTTGGGCCGGTGTGTTGTGACGCAGTTGCGTCCGGCTGTTTTCCTCTGCCTGATTAAAGTGTGCCTGTTCACTCATCTCTGCTCTCCTGCACCTGAAGTCCTTCGACCAGTTGCGCACACATGTTGACAGAATCACTGTCTCGCAAGATCACATAATGATTCATTAGTATTTTACATAACCGAATATATAATAGCATATACTGTCGCATAGTAAGACTATAATATGTTACACCAAAACACCTCCTCAGTCATTTCTTATCTGAAGCTGAAAACTCAACAGAACATAGGCATAGGCAGCGCTTGCAATTGGATATGGATATTCTACAATGATATTCAATAGGCTAAATCTCTCCGTACAAACTTTGATTGAGAAATTATTACCTCACCTAAAGCTCCCTCACCTACAGCTCCGGTTTGTCCTTCCCTCTCATCATCTTATGAATTTAACAACAACTTACTGCACTAATGGCAAGTTAGCAGGTGATACAATAATACAGTACTAGGAGCAGATAAAAAATATCTTGCCTCTGACATTTTTAGGCTATAGCACCGGTACACTTTTGTGTAGAAAGCATTGATAGGGAAACTCCCTTTGTATCTCCGTTCTTTACTTACCAGATCAGTCACTCAATACTGTCTTCGTTCACAGTAGCTGCTGTCCTTGTCTGTTCCTAAGGCTAGAACTGAGATGGGGGAAAAATATTTTTCATCTGTTTTAAAGACCCTGACCGACGACACTGTTTGTGATAGCTGTAGTTTTTTCTATCATGTTTGAAGGTAAGACCCAGGTGCAGACAATGTCGAAGTAACAAAAGTGTATTAATTCGAACATGGGCAGGGTCAGGGTCAGGTCATGCAGAGGTCGGTAATCCAGAGTAGTGCGGCTAAGGTACCGGACGGCAGGCAGGCAGGCTCAGAAAGGACAAAACCGGGAAAACTAGAAAACAATAAAATAGATGAGGCAAGAGCAAGGGGAAAAACGCTGGTAGGGTTGAGGAACAAAATGAACTTGCACAGGTATAAGTACCCAGGGGATAATGGGCGAGATGGGCGACACCTTGAGGGGGGTGGAGACAAGCACAATGACAGGTGAAACAGATCAGGGCGTGACAGTTTCTGATCTTCAAATGTATCTGTAACTTCTGACACTTGTGTATGTTCTATTTGTTTGTAATATTTTATGTAAATGCTGCTGTTTTGCCTTCCTGCCAGGTCACCCTCGCAAAATAAGTTTTCAACCTCAATGGGTCTTACCTGGTTGAATAAAGGTTAAATACAAAAACAATATAGCACTACACCACTGCTTTGGTTGCTCATCATTGTAGCCTGCACTCCTTCTCATTTAACTAACTTCACTTTGTCATTTTAATTCCATTTTGCATCAATTAGAGATCTAATACGTTGCTTGCTACACATGGAGCCACTGACTGTAGACAGCGCCACTTTGATTGGCCGACAATAACAACACTGACTGTAGACAGTGCCACTTTGATTGGCCGACAATAACAACACTGACTGTAGACAGTGCCACTTTGATTGGCCGACGATAACAACACTGACTGTAGACAGTGCCACTTTGATTGGCCGACAATAACAACATTGCAGCACAGAGGATGCAGATTAGAATGTAAATAAGCCATTGCCTCTAAACACTGCAGGATAAAAACGTCCCGAATTGAGGCCCTAGGAGTCGTTTTGTGACAGCATTGTGACAGAGGGGAGGAAACTCCATCTCTGTGACCTTGAGCATGAGGATCTATATACCCATAGCCCCCTTCTCACGAAGAATGTCACACCTCCCTGTGGAACCCTGGAATACACACCTCGGAGGCTCTAGGAAGCCTGTGATAAGGACTGAGACAGTAGGGTCACCAATGTGAACTGTCTGTCTTGTCTGTCTGAGGTGGATCGAATATTAACCACTATCTAAATGACCCATCGCTGTCTACTGCTGGATCAGTTTCCCAAATAGGGTTTTGTATATTTTAAGTAGAAGGAGCGGGCTCAGGTGGAATTCAATCTCTTATCTGTAGTCTCGAAGGGTCCTCTCTCTGTGTGTGTGTGTGTGTGTGTGTGTGTGTGTGAGGGTTTGCGTGTGTGTGTGTTTGCATGCGTGCGTGCGTGCGTGCATGTATGCATGTGTAACAAGTGCACAGTCAAGATAAAACAATTCTCCATAGTTGGATGATTTCATATGAATGACATAAAGCATAGCAGTACTCAAATCTGGGAATGCAGTCCCAATATCATGCCAAGTCCGTTTGTACTATGCATATAGCACTTGTTGGTTCTTTGCAAATATTGTACACATCAATACAATACAACAACATACAGCATTAAAGTATATCAATCCATTCAAGCATAAAGTGCATTAATAGAGGACAGGAATATTAATCTAGGACAGGAATATTGACGTTTTACCAACTTTATAAGGGTAGAAACTATTCATGAAATAAGACATAATATACAATGAATCTGTCATAAATGGATTTCCTTCATGCAGAGGACCACAGACATTAAGATAAGACTATCATTATCAATAACAACTACCATTGTGAAGACAAAATACACCAGTATTGTTCTACATGTAAATGATCATCGACATAATGTTCATTATACAGTGGATAAAGCTAGTTCTTATAAAACAATATTTGTCCGGGTAGAAGTCTATAACACCTACAATAAAAAAATAAGCAGAGAGCTGCCACACCAATCGCTTCATCCTTGACCTTACGACTACAAGGATGTGTGACCTGCTCCTGACTACTACCGGGAGTCCATCACTGCTCATTAATTCCAAAAACAGGTTGTTTCCTAATCGGTCCTGAGCCCTCGAGGCTGGCGAGCCTCAACAATACTTTAGCAACACGACACGTCTGAACATTTCTATTGAGGGAGATCGTCAGTCAAGTCTAGTGAATTAATGATGGAAGAAGACTGGTGCCTGTTAAAAAGGTTGAGAATTTGATACTCCACCATCCTAGCGCTGCTGGAACAGGGATGCGGATAGAGATGCGGAAATCTTATCACACAGGAAATATGTGATCTACTGTAACTGAGCATGACAGGGACTGACAGCCGCACAGGACAGAGGGAGAGAGAGAGAAGGAGGGAGCAATTATACAGTAGCCAACATTCAGAAAGTGCAAGTGTCATAAAAGGACAGTGTGAACAGCAATGACAAAGCAAAAACTGGTCTTTAGAAATATTTACAAGTGTATTAAAACTTAAAAACACAAATACCTTATTTACATATGTAATCAGAGCCTTTGCTATGAGAGTTGAAATGGAGCTCAAGTGCATACTCCTAATACAACTAACTCCTTCCACCGAAAACAGCTAACACCCTCCTTCTAATAAAACTAACTCCCTCCTCCTAATACAACTAACTCCTTCCACCGAAAACAGCTAACACCCTCCTTCTAATAAAACTAACTCTCTCCTCCTAATACAACTAACCCCCTCCTCCTAATAAAATGAACTCCCTCCTCCTAATTCAACTAACTCCCTCCTCCTAATTCAACTAATACAACTAACTCCCTCCTCCTAATAAAACTAACTCCCTCCTCCTAAAACAACTAACTCCCTCCTCCTAATAAAACTAACTCCCTCCTCCTAAAACAACTAACTCCCTCCTCCTAATAAAACTAACTCCCTCCTCCTAAAACAACTAACTCCCTCCTCCTAATAAAACTAACTCCCTCCTCCTAATACAACTAACCCCCTCCTCCTAATAAAATGAACTCCCTCCTCCTAATTCAACTAACTCCCTCCTCCTAATTCAACTAATACAACTAACTCCCTCCTCCTAATACAACTAACTCCCTCCTCCTAATAAAACTAACTCCCTCCTCCTAAAACAACTAACTCCCTCCTCCTAATAAAACTAACTCCCTCCTCCTAATAAAACTAACTCCCTACTCCTAAAACAGCTGACACCCTCATTCTAATAAAACTAACTCCCTCCTCCTAAAACAACTAACTCCCTCCTCCTAATACAACTAACTCCCTCCTCCTAATACAACTAACTCCCTCCCAAACAGCTAACTCCCTCCACCCAATACAGCTAACTCTTTCCTCATAAATAAAACTAACTCCCTTCTCCTAATACAACTAACTCCTCCCTCCCAAAATAAGTAACTCCCTCCTCCCAATACAAATAACTCCCTCAACAGAATAGCCTGGTCTCAACATACATTTGGTCTCCTACGATGAGAGAACCTGAAAAGTCTAAAATTTCAAAATGGAGTGTGGGCGAAGGGGCAGTAACAGGACGTTTGCAAATGAGGTATACAAGAGGTTGTGTCAGTGTGCTGAGAAGAGGAAATACAAATGGCCTGTGAAGATGCTGTATGACTTGGATGACATAGTGTCACTGTATAAGCATGCTTGAGCCCTGGAAGCGCATGTTGCTATAAATCTAACATGCCATATGCCAAGCAAAATTCCTTCATCCAGAGATTCTTACAATTTCTTCCCCTTCCTCCTCATTATAAGGCAGAAAGGTGGAAATTAAAAATGGCCTTTCATGGTGATATATCATAGGACACAGGGAGTGTGCAAGAAGAACTGTCAAGGCTGTCAAGGAGAGAAGCCGCACAGTGGGTTGATAGTAAATGTGGTCCTATGTAGAATATACAGTGCATTTGGAAAGTATTCAGATCCTTGGACTTTTTCCACATTTCCACTTTACAACCTTATACTAAAATGGTTTAAATACATGTTTTCCTCATGAATCTCAACACCATACCCCATAATGACAAAGAAAAAACAGGTTTTTAGACATTTTTGCAAATGAAATAAAAAAACTGAAATACCTTATTTACATATGTATTCAGACCCTTTGTTAAGAGACTCAAAATTGAGTTTCCACTGATCATCCTTGAGATGTTTCTACAACTTGATTGGAGTCCACCTGTCGTAAATTCAATTGATTGGACATGATTTGGAAAGGTACACACCTGTCTATATAAGGTCCCACAGTTGACAGTGCACGTCAGAGCCTAAACAAAGCCATGAGATCTATGGTATTGTCTGTAGAGCTCCGAGACAGGATTGTGTCAAGTCACAGATCTGGGAAAGGGTACCACAACATTTCTGCAGCATTGAAGGTCTCCAAGAGCACAGTGGTCTTCATCATTCTTACATGGAAGAAGTTTGGAACCACCAAGACTCTTCCTACATCTGGCCACCTGGCCAAACTGAGAAATCGGTGGTGAAGGGCCTTGGTCAGGGAAGGGACCAAGAACCCAATGGTCACTCTGACAGAGCCCCAGAGTTCCTCTGTGGAGATGGGAGAACCTTCCAGAAGGACAAACATTCCTGCAGCACTCCACCAATCAGAATCAGGCCTTTATGGTAAAGTGGCTAGACGGAAGACACTCCTCAGTAAAAGGCACATGACAGCCCATTTGAGTCTGCCAAAAAGCCCCTAAAGGACTCTCAGACCATGAGAAACAAGATACTCTGGTCTGATGAAACCAAGATTGAACTCTTTGGCCTGAAAGCCAAGTGTCACATCTGGAGGAAACCTGGCACCATCCCTATGGTGAAGTATGGTGGTGGCAGCATTATGCTGTGGGGATGTTTTTCAGCAGCAGGGACTGGGAGACTAGTGAACGGCGCAAAGGAAAGAGAAAGATGAACGGCGCAAAGTACAGAGAGATCCTTGATGAAAACCTGCTCCAGAGAGCTCAGGACCTCAGACTGGGGTGAAGGTTTACCTTACAACAGGACAACAACCCTGCTTCCGGGTTGGAGCGAGCGGTCGCATCCGCATTTCGCTCCGCAGGTAGTATAACTTTTTCATTACATTTCATTACATTTCATTATAGTACAACGGTTTGATTTGTCTAATCTTAGCAATTTCTTCTTAGCTAGCTACATAGCCGTCTTTGTATCAAAGATAATTGCGTAATTATCGTATTTCGTCGTCCTAACGTAGTCTTCACTGCTCTGCCCAGCAGCTAGCCAGCTAGCAAACGTCCACCGATTAGCAGCACTGTAGAAACTATTACACTCAACTGAACGACTTGATTAGTGTAGTGTTAGCTAGCTACATAGCTGTCTTTGCTGTCTTCGTATCCAAGATAATTGTGTAGTCTTAGAGTGATTATCTTAATTTACCGAGGTTAGCTAGCCAGCTATTTGTCGTCCTTAACATAGGAGACACTGCTAGCTAGCCAACAGCTAGCCAACGTCTTCTGAATAGAACTCAACAACCCGGTAGCATTCCGCTTCGCTCCACAGGTAGTATCACATTTTCATTTAATTTCATTACAGTACAACGGTTTGATTTGTTTGATCGTAGCTAGCTACATAGCTAGCTACACAGCCGTCTTTGTATCAAAGATAATTGTGTAGTCTAGAGCGATTTTCTATGTTAGCTAGCCAGCTATTGTCATTTTTAACGCAACGTAACGTAATCAACACTGCTAGCTAGCCAGCTAGCCCCCGAATAGCAGCACTGTAGAAACTATTACACTCAACGGAACGACTTGATTAGTGTAGTGTCAACAACGCAGCCACTGCCAGCTAGCCTACAAAGTCAACAACGCAGCCACTGCCAGCTAGCCTACTTCAGCAGTACTGTATCATTTTAATCATTTTAGTCAATAAGACTCTTGGTACGTAAGCTTAACTTTCTGAACATTCGAGACGTGTAGTCCACTTGTCATCCCAATCTCCTTTGCATTAGCGTAGCCTCTTCTGTAGCCTGTCAACTATGTGTCTGTCTATCCCTGTTCTCTCCTCTCTGCACAGACCATACAAACGCTCCACACCGCGTAGCCGCGGCCACGGCCACCCTAATCTGGTGGTCCCAGCGCGCACGACCCACGTGGAGTTCCAGGTCTCCGGTAGCCTCTGGAACTGCCGATCTGCGGCCAACAAGGCAGAGTTCATCTCAGCCTATGCCTCCCTCCAGTCCCTCGACTTCTTGGCACTGACGGAAACATGGATCACCACAGATAACACTGCCACTCCTACTGCTCTCTCTTCGTCCGCCCACGTGTTCTCGCACACCCCAAGAGCTTCTGGTCAGCGGGGTGGTGGCACCGGGATCCTCATCTCTCCCAAGTGGTCATTCTCTCTTTCTCCCCTTATCCATCTGTCTATCGCCTCCTTTGAATTCCATGCTGTCACAGTTACCAGCCCTTTCAAGCTTAACATCCTTATCATTTATCGCCCTCCAGGTTCCTCGGAGAGTTCATCAATGAGCTTGATGCCTTGATAAGCTCCTTTCCTGAGGACGGCTCACCTCTCACAGTTCTGGGCGACTTTAACCTCCCCACGTCTACCTTTGACTCATTCCTCTCTGCCTCCTTCTTTCCACTCCTCTCCTCTTTTGACCTCACCCTCTCACCTTCCCCCCCTACTCACAAGGCAGGCAATACGCTCGACCTCATCTTTACTAGATGCTGTTCTTCCACTAACCTCATTGCAACTCCCCTCCAAGTCTCCGACCACTACCTTGTATCCTTTTCCCTCTCGCTCTCATCCAACACTTCCCACACTGCCCCTACTCGGATGGTATCGTGCCGTCCCAACCTTCGCTCTCTCTCCCCCGCTACTCTCTCCTCTTCCATCCTATCATCTCTTCCCTCTGCTCAAACCTTCTCCAACCTATCTCCTGATTCTGCCTCCTCAACCCTCCTCTCCTCCCTTTCTGCATCCTTTGACTCTCTATGCCCCCTATCCTCCAGGCCGGCTCGGTCCTCCCCTCCCGCTCCGTGGCTCGACGACTCATTGCGAGCTCACAGAACAGGGCTCCGGGCAGCCGAGCGGAAATGGAGGAAAACGCGCCTTCCTGCGGACCTGGCATCCTTTCGCTCCCTCCTCTCTACATTTTCCTCTTCTGTCTCTGCTGCTAAAGCCACTTTCTACCACTCTAAATTCCAAGCTTCTGCCTCTAACCCTAGGAAGCTCTTTGCCACCTTCTCCTCCCTCCTGAATCCCCCCTCCTCCCTCTCTGCAGATGACTTCGTCAACCATTTTGAAAAGAAGGTTGACGACATCCGATCCTCGTTTGCTAAGTCAAACGACACCGCTGGTTCTGCTCACACTGCCCTACCCTGTGCTCTGACCTCTTTCTCCCCTCTCTCTCCAGATGAAATCTCGCGTCTTGTGACGGCCGGCCGCCCAACAACCTGCCCGCTTGACCCTATCCCCTCCTCTCTTCTCCAGACCATTTCCGGAGACCTTCTCCCTTACCTCACCTCGCTCATCAACTCATCCCTGACCGCTGGCTACGTCCCTTCCGTCTTCAAGAGAGCGAGAGTTGCACCCCTTCTGAAAAAACCTACACTCGATCCCTCCGATGTCAACAACTACAGACCAGTATCCCTTCTTTCTTTTCTCTCCAAAACTCTTGAACGTGCCGTCCTTGGCCAGCTCTCCCGCTATCTCTCTCAGAATGACCTTCTTGATCCAAATCAGTCAGGTTTCAAGACTAGTCATTCAACTGAGACTGCTCTTCTCTGTATCACGGAGGCGCTCCGCACCGCTAAAGCTAACTCTCTCTCCTCTGCTCTCATCCTTCTAGACCTATCGGCTGCCTTCGATACTGTGAACCATCAAATCCTCCTCTCCACCCTCTCCGAGTTGGGCATCTCCGGCGCGGCCCACGCTTGGATTGCGTCCTACCTGACAGGTCGCTCCTACCAGGTGGCGTGGCGAGAATCTGTCTCCTCACCACGCGCTCTCACCACTGGTGTCCCCCAGGGCTCTGTTCTAGGCCCTCTCCTATTCTTGCTATACACCAAGTCACTTGGCTCTGTCATAACCTCACATGGTCTCTCCTATCATTGCTATGCAGACGACACACAATTAATCTTCTCCTTTCCCCTTCTGATGACCAGGTGGCGAATCGCATCTCTGCATGTCTGGCAGACATATCAGTGTGGATGACGGATCACCACCTCAAGCTGAACCTCGGCAAGACGGAGCTGCTCTTCCTCCCGGGAAGGACTGCCCGTTCCATGATCTCGCCATCACGGTTGACAACTCCATTGTGTCCTCCTCCCAGAGCGCTAAGAACCTTGGCGTGATCCTGGACAACACCCTGTCGTTCTCAACTAACATCAAGGCGGTGGCCCGTTCCTGTAGGTTCATGCTCTACAACATCCGCAGAGTACGACCCTGCCTCACACAGGAAGCGGCGCAGGTCCTAATCCAGGCACTTGTCATCTCCCGTCTGGATTACTGCAACTCGCTGTTGGCTGGGCTCCCTGCCTGTGCCATTAAACCCCTACAACTCATCCAGAACGCCGCAGCCCGTCTGGTGTTCAACCTTCCCAAGTTCTCTCACGTCACCCCGCTCCTCCGCTCTCTCCACTGGCTTCCAGTTGAAGCTCGCATCCACTACAAGACCATGGTGCTTGCTTACGGAGCTGTGAGGGGAACGGCACCTCAGTATCTCCAGGCTCTGATCAGGCCCTACACCCAAACAAGGGCACTGCGTTCATCCACCTCTGGCCTGCTCGCCTCCCTACCACTGAGGAAGTACAGTTCCCGCTCAGCCCAGTCAAAACTGTTCGCTGCTCTGGCCCCCAATGGTGGAACAAACGCCCTCACGACGCCAGGACAGCGGAGTCAATCACCACCTTCCGGAGACACCTGAAACCCCACCTCTTTAAGGAATACCTAGGATAGGATAAGTAATCCTTCTCCCCCCTTTTAAGATTTAGATGCACTATTGTAAAGTGACTGTTCCACTGGATGTCATAAGGTGAATGCACCAATTTGTAAGTCGCTCTGGATAAGAGCGTCTGCTAAATGACTTAAATGTAAATGTAACACAGCCAAGACAACGCAGGAGTGGCTACGGGACAGGTCTCTGAATGTCCCTGAGTGGCCCAGCTAGAGCCCGGACTTGAACCCGATCTAACATCTCTGGAGAGACCTGAAAATAGCTGTGCAGCGACGCTCCCCATCCTACCTGACAGAGCTTGAGAGGTTAAGGGTAAGGTAAGGTGGTTAGGGGTAAGTCAAGTCCCGTAACCTTTACCAAAAGTGAATATGCGGCCGACCATCTTTGTCTGAGACCTCTGTTTCCAGACCCTTTAGACGGTCATAAAATGCTTTAACCTTCTCTTCGTCAAATTATCCACCAAGGGACCACTCTGAACATTTCTCAGAATACTTTTTACACCACTTGTGGACAAGGTATGTCTGTCTACATGTGGATATGCAAGTTGTATATTATTATTATTTTTTTTTTTCATTGTTAGTTTTTCAAATCTCTAGTAACACATTATACTCTATTTATATTGTTACTTTATCAAGTCTCTAGTAACCCATTATACATTCATACAGCATATTCGGTATAGTACTCTCTCCTTTCATATCTTCACATACAGAACCCCTATACATTATAAATCAACTTAGGTATTTACATCCACACCACCAGCAATGATCACAGCACAGCCAGCCCGAGAGGTACACATATAATATAATATAATAATAGGTACACATATCATGTTCTCGAGGAAATCAAAGTAGTCACAGACCGTAGTGGTCCCAGACAACAGTGGTCCCAGACGGCAGTGGTCCCAGACGGCAGTGGTCCCAGACGGCAGTGGTCCCAGACGACAGTGGTCCCAGATGACAGTGGTCCCACACCGCAGTGGTCCCAGACTGCAGTGGTCCCAGTCTGCAGTGGTTCCAGACCACAGTGGTCCCAGACCACCTAGACAATTCCCAGAAAAGCCTATATATAATCACACTCACACAACTCTCGTATCCACATTCACTTAGTACTATTTCCAAACACACTACTGTAAGTAGTCCCAGACTACAGTGGTCCCAGACCACATAGACAATTCCCAGAAATGCATATAGACAGGTGGTGCTCCTCTACCCTGACTCAGTAGTCCCAGACTACTTTAGCCTCCCAGAGACTATGGTATATTTTTAGTGGTCCCAGACCACATAGACGTCATTTCATTTTAATTATTTTTCATACAAATTAATTTAAATGTACTTACTGAAATCAGTTGCAGTGTTCCTCAATTGTTTGCAGATGATGTGTCTCCTCCTGGACAGCTCACAGTAAGGGTCTGGGCGGGTCCTCGTCGTCTTTTAGTCAAACGGGAATTTTATCACGCTTCAAAAATGTGTTCACATCTCTGTCAGTGAGCATTTCTCATTTGCCAAGATAATCCATCCACCTGACAGCTGTGGCATATCAAGAAGCTGATTAAACAGCATGATCATTACCCTGATGAAGATAGCTTGTCTGTCGAAACGTTGGTTAAAAAACTATTGCATCTGAGCTCCTAGAGCAGGGGTGTCAAAGTCAAATGGACGGAGGGCCAAATAAAAAATTTAGCTACAAGCCGAGGGCCGGACTGTTCGAATGTTCATTGAAAAATTTTTAAATGACGCATATAGTCTAGTGAACCTAATTGAACCTACTGAAAACCTAACAAATATATTCCAATATGATCAGATAAATAAAGCAATATTTTCTTATGGCTCTGTCAGTAATCTTTAATTTTCAACAGACACAAAAGACAAATTTCCTTTATATAAAAATCCCCATAACATGAACATTAAATGAAAGAAACCGGTATTCAAGGCACCATCAGTAGCCTATATTTTCTATTTTAGCAAAAGTGGGCTAAATTTACTTCAAAGAAAAAAACAATAATAGCAATTTTCTATCATCCACTCAACTGAAATATTTTTAAAATATAATTGGATTGAAATACAATAAAATAAAGTGCAAAAATCTATTAATCAAAAACAACACTTTGTTTAAGGAGAAGTAACATGCAGTGAAAACAAATATTAAACTTTAACTTTTAAACTTGAACTGAGTAAAAACTCTAAATATGTGATTGCACAGTAATGTTCACTTGTTTGAGGTTGAGGGTGATACTTGGTGGTGTCCCATCTTTTCCACAAGTTCATCAATGTTCGGGGTAAGGCTCTGAGCTGAGGAAATCCTCAGAATTGAGTGGAGGTGTTCAGCAGTAAGTCGACTTCTGTGTGATGTTTTGTTCAAGTTCATCAAAGAAAACAGTTGTTCACACAGGTATGTGCTGCCAAACATAGACAACGTTTGAGCAGCCTGGATGCGCAGCTGGGGCATTGTGTCGGGAGGAAACGGGCGAACTCCGCAGCACCCACTGCCGCATATTTTGCCCTCAGTGCATCATTGCATTGGAGGTCAATCAACTCCATTTGGAGGTTTGGTGGTGAGCTTTCCACGTCAACAGCAAATGGGTTACCGAGCAGTTCCAACCTGCTTTTTTGTGCTTCAAAGTCAGCAAATCGGCGTCGAAAGTCAGCGGCAAGCATACCTATTTTATCAGCCAACTGTGCGCTCGGGAACGCACTGGTAGAGAGCTTCTCTTTCATGGTCTGGCAGCTGGGAAAGTGGCTCAAATTTTCTTTCCGCATCTGCGTCTCCCACAGAGTCAGTTTGGTTTTAAATGCCTTCACTGTACTGTACATATCAGAGATGACACGATCCCGACCCTGCAGCTGCAAGTTCATTGCATTCAGATGACTCGTAATGTCACACAGAAAAGCCATTTCACACAGAAACATTTCGTCTCGGAGTTGTGTTGTGTCTTTCCCTTTGCTGTCCAAGAACAGACAAATCTCCTCACGAAGCTCGAAACATCTTTGAAGCACCTTTCCCTGGCTTAGCCATCGCACCTCTGTGTGATAAGGCAAATCACCATGCTCCGTTTCTAACTCCGTCAGAAATGCCTTGAACTGGCGGTGATTCAAACCTTTGGCTCTGATAAAGTTAACTGTGCGCGTGATGATGCTCATTACATGCTCCATTTTCAAGGCTTTACCGCACAACGCTTCCTGGTGTATGATACAATGATAAGCTGTCAGCTCACCTGTCGCGTTTTCCTCTTGCATCTTTTCCCGTATCTTCGCCACCAGTCCGCTCCTGTGTCCACACATCGCAGGTGCTCCGTCGGTTGTCAAACCCACGAGTTTTTCCCAAGGCAGCTCCATCTCATTTACACATCTTGACACCTCTTCATACAAATCATGCCCCGTAGTTGTGCCATGCATAGGACGTAAAGCCAAAAACTCCTCTGTCACGCTTAGGCTGGAGTCCACTCCGCGGATGAAAATTGACAACTGGGCAATGTCAGAAATGTCGGTGCTCTCATCCACAGCCAAGGAATATGCAATGAAATCTTTTCCCTTTTTCACAAGCTGCTCTTCTAGATTGATGGACAACTGGTCTACTCTCTCGGCAATGGTGTTTCTGCTCAGACTCACATTTAAAAAGAGTTGCCTTTTTTCTGGGCAAACTTCGTCACAAACTTTAATCATGCAGTTTTTGATGAAATCCCCTCCGTAAATGGCCGGGCTGATTTAGCGATCTCTTCTGCCAAAATAAAACTGGCCTTGACAGCAGCCTGGCCTTGTGATTTGGCTTTTTTGAACAGAGCCTGTCGAGATTTGAGGCCTCGTTTTAATTCCTCTGCCTTTTGTAGCCTTTGTTCCATGTCCATATTCTTGTTTTTGTCCGCGTGTTTCGTTTCATAATGTCGTCTCAGATTATACTCTTTCAGTACCGCCACACTTTCTCCACACAGAAGACACACAGGTTTTCCAGCTACCTCCGTGAACAAATACTCCGACTCCCACCTTGTTTGAAACCCCGGTTCTCAGTGTCCACCTTCCGTTTTGCCATTTTTGATGGGTATCTGAAAGTTAATTTTACTGTGATGCTGACAACTGCTGTGCCAATAAATATTGAAATGAAGCAGCCTACTGCTCGGTGCGTCACCGTTGCATTGTGGGAAATGTAGTATTGGTGCGTGTAAAAGATCTGCGGGCTGCCGGCTTGCTGCGGTCTGCGGGCCGGTTCTAATAATAAATCAAGATCATCCCAGGGGCCGTAAAAAACCTTCTCGCGGGCCGGATGTGGCCCGCGGGCCTTGACTCTGACATATGTGTCCTAGAGTGTGAGGCTCTCCTTTTCTTTTTCAATGGACTACTGTAGTCTGGGACTACTGAGTGCGTTTGGATAATACCTTTCGCTATATAATGTTATCTAGGGGTTCCGTCCACCATCGCCCATCATAGTCTGGGACTACTAGTCATAGCACGTGGTGTTATTGAGCACAGAGTGTTGTTTTATATGTACAGGAAATAGCGGCAAATCTCTGGGATGCTAGAGAACCATACAAGATACATATGGAGTGGTGTGGATGTCAATGCCTAAGATTTATAACGTCAAGTATTGTCATGCTGGAGGGTCATGTCAGGATGAGCCTGCAGGAAGGGTACCACATGAGGGAGTATGATGTCTTCCCTGTAGCGCACAGCGTTGAGATTGCCTGCAATGACAACAAGCTCAGTCCGATGATGCTGGGACCCACAGCCCCAGACCATGACGGACCCTCCATCTCCAAATCGATCCCGCTCCAGAGTACAGGCCTCGGTGTAACGCTCATTCCTTCGACGATAAATGCGAATCCGACCAACACCCCTGGTGAGACAATACCGCAATTCCTCAGTGAAGATCACTTTTTGCCAGTCCTGTCTGGTCCAGCGACGGAGGGTTTGTGCCCATAGGCGACGTTGTTGTTTTCATAACTGTGACTAAAATTGACTACCGTCTGTAACCTGTTCGAGTCTTAACCACCATTCCACAGGTGCATGTTTATTAATTGTTTATGGTTCATTGAACAAGCATGGGAAACAGTGTTTAAACCCTTTATAATGAAGATATGGGAGGATATTTGGATTTTTATGAATTATCTTTGAAAGACAGGTTCCTGAAAAAGGGATGTCTCTTTTTTTCCTCGGCTTATGACCTGTAACTCAGTAAAGTCTTTGAAATTGTTGCATGTTTGTGTTTATATTTTTGTTCAGTGTAATTTGTAAAGATGTAGAAAAACATAATTCCAATTTGAAATTATGGGGTATTGTTTGTACACCAGTGACAAAAAAAATCGCAATGTAAAATCCATTTTAAATTCAGGCTGTAACAGAACAACATGTGGAAAAGTCCAGGGGAGTGAATACTTTTTGAAGGCCCTGTGTATATATAGAGTGGGATATGTGTCAATGTCATGTTTGACATTGGTCTAGTATCACAGTCAATTACATGATATCCATAGCAGGTTGTTAATAAGAGCTACATTTATACTGGAGAGACCACAAGCTCGGTTTGTTTCTTATGCAATATATACTCATACATTTTAATGTTTTGTCGCTTATCATGATATTTGAACCTACTTTGAAGTTGCGTCAGCATTATACTTAGTTGAGGGTCATGAACAAAATTGTCCATCGATAAAGATGACCAATTGTTGCTGACCACTTTAACTGAAAGTACAAAGGATTTGTGGATCAAGAAAATGCTTCTTCCAATCCTCCCAGCTTGCAGTACATGGCGACTATTCCCCTGGGAGAGAAAACGGATTATGGCATATTAATTCCTCCGCATTTTAGCCTCTTTGTATTTGGCCTGATATCTTTGTACTGGAGATGTTCATTCTCTAGTCCTAATGTATTCCAAATCCCTCAGGCATGAAATTGTTCTTGGTTTTGTTGTTACTCCTGATATGTGAGAGCTTGGCTTCACCGAGCAATTAAGGGAGAGGGAGGCTGTGTGGTCATGTGTATTTTCAGTCTGTGGGCTGTCCAGCTGGCCCGCTTCTAATGGTTTTTCTGATCCATCAAGGAATAAACAACAAACATCCACAAATTGACCATAGAGGGTTAAAAACACAGCATAAAGGGTTAAATACAATGTATGGAGGTTTAAATACACAGCATAAAGGGTTAAATACAAAGTATGGAGGTTTAAATACACAGCATAAAGGGTTAAATACAAAGTATGGAGGTTTAAATACACAGTATATGAGGGTTAAATACACATTACAGTGGTTTAAATACACAGTATAGAGGTTTAAATACACAGTATAGAGGATCACATATACCGTAGAGAGGGTTAAATACATATGGTTAAATTCACACTATGCAAGGTTAAATACCCTGTATAGAGGGTTAAATCTCACGTGTTGTTCTTGACAAGGATTTCTCAAATGTTTAGCAAGACTGCAGTATATATCATTATCTACTGTACCTGGGTGCAAATAGTATAATTTTTTATTTTAGAATTTGATTGAACTTGCCTGGAGTGCCAAATGGGTGGGGGATGGAGTTTGCACATTTGGGACTGTTCCATTGTTTCCTTTGCGCCAGACACGCCAGAGAAGCTCAGTCTAGCGCAGCTGAAGTATTTGAACAGACAGGATGACTAACATGATATTGTACAACCCCCACTATGGACCCACATTTTTTGGTAGAATTTTAGGCCAAACCATTAACATGATAACTGGATACATACTGAGCACAGCGGGTCAGACAACAAAATGCTAGGTCTTAAAGCCAATTAAAATCACCAGGAGCCATAAGTCTGCCTCATAGAGCCACAGGAGATGCACTCTGCAATATTGACTTTGTCGTCGTCATCTCGTAATTGGACGAGAAAATAAGCGTTGGCCCTGTCAACAACGTAGACAAACCTGCCTCGGAGTCACATCTTTTCACTTCCATTTCTCCTCACCGGCGATCATAGACTGTGAATGAAGGGGCAAGGGGCTTGCTTTCTGAAGCCATGCATACATCAGCTTCAATTAAGGATTAATCCGTTATGTCTTCACAAGGAATTAGTGCTACTCGCTTTACATCCATTAACATTGGCATCAGGTTTACCCTGGTTTATTCCCACCTCATTGAAATGGCTCCGAGTGATGATTAATCAATTTGACATACGTATGATTTCATTTTTTATTACGTTTTATTATCCAGGACTTCATCCTGTCTGTGAGATTATAAAATATATGAAGATACATGTCTTTCGTCAAGATTGTTTGACCCCACTGTTTTGAATTTGGTAGAGACAAAATACATTTTTGGAATGTCTCAGTGAAATGAATTCACGTAGGAGGGAGAGAGAGGATTTGAATGCTTTCCAGTGTGTATGTTTTGTATAAAGTCATAATGACTTCTAGACCAGCGTGTGTGTGTGTGTGTGTGTGTGTGTGTGTGTGTGTGTGTGTGTGTGTGTGTGTGTGTGTGTGTGTGTGTGTGTGTGTGTGTGTGTGTGTGTGTGTGTGTGCGTGCGTGCGTGAGTGTGTGTACGTGTGTGTGCGTGCGTGCGTGCGTGCGTGCGTGCGTGCGTGCGTGTGTGTGTGTGTGTGTGCGTGCGTGAGTGTGTGTATGTGCGTGCGCGTGTTAACGTGTGAGCAAATACGGCACGTTTCAACTTTGTGTGGAGTGAAAGCTGATTCTGCCGATCCTTGCCGTGAACCTGAGCGTTTTATAGCTACCTGAGTTGCATACTGTAAGTCTGACATCACCGTATTTCCCTGGTATGGCCACTACTCCACTGCTGGCTGCAACTCAACTGTATAAGCAGATTAGTCACAATACATTCAGTAGAAGGAATGTACCAGACAGGCAGGCAGGGCAACCATCTGTGTAAGCCAGTTTACAGTGCCTTCGCTAGGCTCTAGGGCTTAGTCATGTTATACTTGCTTTACTGTTGTGGCTACCGGTGATCGGACCACTATGGCCATCTTGTCAGTTGAACATCAATCCATGTTTTTCAAGCCATCAGTTTGTTATACACCGTCTATGTTCGTTTTGTGTTTGATTGAATGTTATATCAATGAAAGTAATATTGTCTACTATTACATGTATGGATTAAAATCCCTGCATTATGAAGCTGTAAGCAGCTCTGACAAATATCACCTCACTAGTGTCACACTCCTGGATTCACCTTGACCCATGAAAAGAAAATAAAATGTTTTTTTATTTCAATCATTTTCCTTTTATGCCTTCCAATTAACAGACAAAAGCTGTGTCTAGAAAAAGACTGGGGTCACACTGCATAAGTTGTCTGATGGAATGTCACCTTGCGGAATGAGTGAGGAGAGGTAAGAGGGGAGGGGCATTGGGTCTCATTTGGGCATCAAAACGGAGTTGTCAGCTATTCTGCTGTAAGGCAGGGTGGGATGGGGGTTTGGGGGTAGTGGTTGATTAAGTTGAAGTCTGCCCTCGCCTGCAGGTTTGTAGGAGACAGTAGACAACCTCGTTATTGTGGGCGAGTGACAGAGGTCAAAGGTCAGCTGCTTTGTTCCAACCTGCAGCCTCCAGCGCTCTGCCGTGACCCTTTTCCCCAGGGAGCTTCGCATTTTTCCTTTTGGGGGTGGGGGGGGGTGTTCTCAATGAATCGGATACAGACTACTGGGCAGGAGGAATGATGCTATTTCTCAATTTTCTCCACACTGCCAAATTATCCCGACTCCTGGACTTCTGTGGCCTGAGTGACAGACGATGAGCAAAGAAGCAGAGCGGAGCACTCTCCAGTGACGCTGGGTATGTACGGAGCTTAGCCATTTACAGCTAAACACTGAACACTGCTGTGTTTGGGGTATGAGACCCAGAAATGTTTTTGTTTTGTAATGGTTTTTCCCAACTCCTGTAGATTACCCTCCAGTGGTGCTCTCTCTCTCTCCCTCTCGGATCAGAAGCTGAAAGCTGGGAGGGAGGGGGAAGACACTAGGGTTTTCTCACTACATGAAAGAGGTGCAAATGCAATTAGCATCAGGATGATTAAGCTCCTAGTCACAGTCATTAAGGGCCAGCTCCAGACCGATGTTTAGCTTAGTCCCTGGGCACCAGCAAACAACTTCACAAGCCCAGACGGGCAAGAACTCTCAATTGCTCGTGGGCAAATATTTCAAGTAGTCATAGAGTAATCAGAGGCCAAGCACCAAAGCTTCAGGGTGGCCTAACAATGTTTAAGTACTATGATGTACAAAATAGGTTAAGAGGAACATTCAAATACTGAATTAGCAGATATTTTTGGTAAATAATGTGAAATTCACAAAAAGTTAGCAGAAAGTCAGACTTACAAGACAGTCCATAGTATACAGTAGGGCTGACTGACAGTGGGGAGACTATAAAGGACTGCCTAGTATTTATTGCTCCACTGTGTTTCATTTCGTTTCTGATGAAAACGGTGTGTGACAGAATCCCAATGATCGCCCAGCAGACGACTGTCAAATCCGGCACGTGTTTAGTCATTCCTGAGGCCGGCCACATCTTCAACCATCGCTATCTCTCTGTTTCATCTTCCTACATTTTTCTCAAAAATGTCCCCGGCTTGGGAGTAAGAGTGGCAGTTTCCACCTCCCTCTGGGATTAGACAGAGGTCTCGGCGAAGCTGTGAACATGAGGTGAGAAGATTGAGAAGAAGAAGAAGAAGAAGACATCTTGATTCTCTCATTGCCAAGACTCAACAACGGACCTGAAAAAGCAGGTTTCACTCACATCTAGATGCACATCAAACTTCTCGACTGTGTATGGTATTAATGAATACTTATAATAAATATCTAAATCGGGATGTCAAAAAAAGCACACGGTTTAATTAATATCTCACAAGAAAAATGGATTTACATCAAGCAGATGGCAGTGATTAACATGTCATATTTGTTATTGATTCACATTAAACATTATATGTAGAGTATTCTAACCATGAAACGTCCATGATGAGCATTGTGCTAATGACTCTTTCTATCTTATTTGTCACGGATCCCCCCGGTAGTGCTCCTCATTCTGTTCTCCAGTTTCAGAGGGTTACGTCACCGGCTTCTATCATCAACCTCGGACTGTCTGATTACACACACCTGGTTCCCATTTCCCCTGATTAGTATGTGATATATGTGCCCTCTGTTCCCTCTGTTTTTGTCGGTTATTGTTCCCATGTCCGTTGGTGGTGTGAGTACCTATGCGTTGGTGGTTTGAGTACCTATGCGTTGGTGGTGTGAGTACCTATCCGTTGGTGGTGTGAGTACCTATGGGTTGGTGGTGTGAGTACCTATGCGTTGGTGGTGTGAGTACCTATGCGTTGGTGGTGTGAGTACCTATGCGTTGGTGGTGTGAGTACCTATGGGTTGGTGGTGTGAGTACCAATGTGTTGGTGGTGTGAGTACCAATGTGTTGGTGGTGTGAGTACCTATGCGTTGGTGGTGTGAGTACCAATGTGTTGGTGGTGTGAGTACCAATGTGTTGGTGGTGTGAGTACCTATGCGTTGGTGGTGTGAGTACCAATGTGTTGGTGGTGTGAGTACCTATGCGTTGGTGGTGTGAGTACCAATGTGTTGGTGGTGTGAGTACCTATGCGTTGGTGGTGTGAGTACCTATGCGTTGGTGGTGTGAGTACCTATGCGTTGGTGGTGTGAGTACCTATGCGTTGGTGGTTGGTGGTGTGAGTACCTATGCGTTGGTGGTGTGAGTACCTATGCGTTGGTGGTGTGAGTACCTATGGTGGTGAGTACCAATGTGTTGGTGGTGTGAGTACCTATGCGTTGGTGGTGTGAGTACCTATGCGTTGGTGGTGTGAGTACCTATGTGTTGGTGGTGTGAGTACCTATGCGTTGGTGGTGTGAGTACCTATGCGTTGGTGGTGTGAGTACCTATGCGTTGGTGGTGTGAGTACCTATGTTTGGTGGTGTGAGTACCTATCCGTTGGTGGTGTGAGTACCGTTATGCATTGGTGGTGTGAGTACCTATGCGTTGTGGTGTGCAGTGAGTACCTATGCGTTGGTGCAGCGAGTACCTATGCGTTGGTGCAGCTGTTATGCTGCGTGCTATATATATTGTGTGTTACGGGTATCGTGTTGTTTGTTTGTGTACAGCCAAGTGTTTTTGTATAGGTGTTTGTTTTGGGTGTATTAAAAACCCCTATTGTGTATTCCTGCGCCTGTCTCCAAAATTCTTTATACCAGCGTGACACTATTGCTGACTTGGTATACCTTCTCCCATCTCCCAATAGAGGCATCTGAACAAATTAAGATTTCAATTAAATAAATAAAAGGTATAGAACTATCTTTCCAATACTGTCAAAACCAGGACTGAACTCTTTACTGACACCTTGGGCTTTCTAGGCACAGATGACATTTTCAGCTTTCATGTAATATCTCAAGTATTTTTCACAAACCTTTCCCTACCAATAAAATCAATGAGAGGTATTGGGATGGTCTGGATGTTCTGGCTTCTACAGATAAATGTTTCACTGATGTGTGTATAGATTATTGGATAAATGGACCAACTTCCCCTTGCATACTTGCAAGAGAGATGTATTTGTGTGATGTACACCTGGGTTCAAGCAGTATCTGTTTTCTTTCAAATACTTTATCTGTGTTCTCGGTCTTCTCCTCCACTAGAGAGGGAAATCATGAATGCAAATCATGGAAGAACGTGATGGAGATGGGGGGGGTTCCATGCTGTGCGGATTAATTATTCATTATTGCGTATTTACATGCTTGTTAACAAGGTCAGGAAGTGCATAACGAACGAACGTTCAATGAACATTCATTGAACTTTATTAATACTAATGTGATTTTTCCAAAGTAACCAGAGTCAGAGAGAGATTAGGAAAGTCCACAGCTGTTGTTATTCCCTTGTAATTCCATGAGGTAAGTGGCCTCTAGCCAAACAGGAGAAAGAGTGGCTCCAGTTTGAAACAACAGACAAAGGGTACCGAAAGCATCATTTTTGATAGCCGCAAACCACTGGCTGCATCTGGGTAAATCTCATGTAGGTAGAACAAGCTTGTTTTCAATTAGCACAGTCAGACAGAACACTACACGTGTATGATGACAAACAATGATGAAAAACTAATACAAACAAAAAATTGCCTAGAGAAGATCTGAGATTACTGTGAGTTGGCTGATCGACATAAACAACATCATGTTTGTGGGCATGCCCCATCTACCTAGCGGGGTGGTGTCTGCATTTGCTATGAATGCTGGACTTTGTGGTTCACTATACCCAGGAAGTTGAATCTGATCCCGTCTGGCCATCTGACTGGTACTATTTGGCCAGCCAACTGTTAATATCTGGCGGGCCGACTGGTCCTATCTGGCCGGCTGACTGATACTATCTGGCCATCCGACTTGCCCTATCTGGCCGGCCGGCTGGTGCTATTTGGCCATCGACTGGTCCTATCTGGCCGGCTAACTGATACTATCTAGCCATCCAACTTGAACTATCTGGCCGGCCAACTGGACCTTTCTAACAGAACAACTGTTACAATCTGTCTGGCCAACTGGTCCTATCTGGCTGGCCAACTGGTCTAATCTGTCTGGCCTACTGGCAGACTGACTGGACCTTTCTGGCAGTCATACTGTTACTCTCTGGCCGGCCGATCCAATCTGACTGGGCAACTGGTTCTATCTGACCGCCGACCGATACTATCTGGCTGGCCGGCCAGCCGACTGGTCCCATATGGCCGGCCGATCGGTCTTTCTGGTCACCGATCGGTGGTGGGTGGCGGGACACAATGCAGGTAGTCCGGGTAGCCAATGTGTTGGAGTCGTGCCTGGCCATGCAGTCATGGTTGAACAGGGAGTACAGGAGGGGGCTGAGCATGCACCCCTGAGGGGCTCCAGTGTTGAGGATCAGCATGGCAGATGTGTTGCTACCTACCCTCACCACTCTGGGGCGGCCCGTCAAGGATCCAGTTGCAGAAAGAGGTGTTTAGTCCCAGGATCCTTATCTTTGAGGATACTATGGTGTTGAACACTGAGCTGTAGTCAATGAATAGCATTCTCACGTAGGTGTTCCTTTTGTCCAAGTGGGAAAGGGCAGTGTGGAGTGCAAATAGAGATTGCATCATCTATGGATCTCTTTGGCTGGTATGCAAATTGGAGTGGGTCTAGGTTTTCTGGGATAATGGTGTTGATGTGAGTCATTACCAGCCTTTCAAAGCATTTCGTGGCTACGGATGTGAGTGCTACGGGACTGTAGTCATTTTGGCAAGAAGCCTTAGTGTTCTTGGGCACAGAGACTATGGTGATCTGCTGGAAATATGTCGGTATTACAGATTCAATCAGGGACATGTTGAAAATGTCAGTGAAGACACTTGCCAGTTGGTCAGCACATGCCCAGAGCACACGTCCTGGTAATCCGTCTGGCCCTGCGGGATTGTGAATGTTGACCTGTGAATGTCGGCTACGGAGAGCGTGATCACACAGTCGTCCGGAACAGCTGATGCTCTCATGCATGCCTCAGTGTTGCTTGCCTCGAAGCGAGCATAGAAATTATTTAGCTCGTCTAGTAGACTCGTGTCACTGGGCAGCTCATGGCTGTGCTTCGCTTTGTAGTCTATAATAGTTTGCAAGCCCTGCCGTGTAAGACGAGCATCAGAGTCGGTGTAGTCTTAGCCCTGTATTGGCACTTTACGTATTTGATGGGTCGTCGGAGGGCATAACAGGATTTGTTATAAGCTTCCATGCACCTTGAAAGCGGCAGATCTACCCTTTAGCTCAGTACGAATGTTGCCTGTCATCCATGGCTTCTGGTTGGGATATGTACAGTCACTGTGGGGACGACGTCCTCGATGCACTTATTGATAAAGCCAGTGACTGATGTGTGGTACTCCTCATTGCAATCGGAAGAATCCCGGACCATGTTCCCGTCTGTGATCGAAAAACAGTCCTGTAGTTTAGGATCTGCTTCATCCGACCACTTAATTGATGAACCATTTTTGCTTGTAAGTAGGAATCAGGAAGATAGATTTGTGGTCAGATTTAACAAATGGAGGGCGAGGGAGAACTTTGTACATGTCTATGTGTGTGGAGTACAGGTGATCTAGATTTTTTTCCCCCTTTGGTTGTGCATTTAAGTTTCCCTGCATTAAAGTCTCAGGCCACTAGGAGCGCCGCCTCTGGGTGCTGTCTTACCAGAGTGTGCTGTTCTATCTAACCGGTGCAGCATATATCCTGCTAGCTGAATATCCATGTCATCATTCAGCCAGGATTCCGTGAAAAATAAGATGTTACAGTTTTTGATGTCTCGTTTGTACGATATTCGTGACCATACCTCGTCTAATTTATTGTCCAATGACTGTACATTGGCAAGAAATATTTACTGTGACGGCAGTTTTCCCACTCGCCTTCAGTGGATCCTTACGAGGCACCCAGCTCTGTGTCCTCTGTACCTGCGTCTCTTTCTCTTGCCAATAACTGGGATGTTGGCCTTGTCAGGTGTTAGCAGTATATCCTCTGCGTCCTGCTTGTTGAAGAAAAAAATCTTAGTCTAATCCAAGTTGAGTGATCGCTGTCCTGATATCCAGAAGCTCTTTGTCTAATCCAAGGTGAGTGATCGCTGTCCTGATATCCAGAATCTCTTTGTCTAATCCGAGGTGAGTGATCGCTGTCCTGATATCCAGAAGCTCTTTGTCTAATCCGAGGTGAGTGATCGCTGTCCTGATATCTAGAAGCTCTTTGTCTAATCCAAGGTGAGTGAATGCTGTCCTGATATCCAGAAGCTCTTTGTCTAATCCAAGGTGAGTGAATGCTGTCCTGAAATCTAGAAGCTCTTTGTCTAATCCAAGGTGAGTGATCGCTGTCCTGATATCTAGAAGCTCTTTGTCTAATCAGAGGTGAGTGATCGCTGTCCTGATATCCAGAAGCTCTTTGTCTAATCCGAGGTGAGTGATCGCTGTCCTGATATCCAGAAGCTCTTTGTCTAATCCGAGTTGAGTGATCGCTGTCCTGATATCCAGAAGCTCTTTGTCTAATCCGAGTTGAGTGATCGCTGTCCTGATATCCAGAAGCTCTTTGTCTAATCCGAGTTGAGTGATCGCTGTCCTGATATCCAGAAGCTCTTTGTCTAATCCGAGTTGAGTGATCGCTGTCCTGATATCCAGAAGCTCTTTGTCTAATCCGAGGTGAGTGATCGCTGTCCTGATATCCAGAAACTCTTTGTCTAATCCGAGGTGAGTGATCACTGTCCTGATATCTAGAAGCTCTGTCTAATCCAAGGTGAGTGATCGCTGTCCTGATATCTAGAAGCTCTTTGTCTAATCCGAGGTGAGTGAGCGCTGTCTTGATATCCAGAAGCTCTTTGTCTAATCCGATTTGAGTGATCGCTGTCCTGATATCCAGAAGCTCTTTGTCTAATCCGAGGTGAGTGATCGCTGTCCTGATATCCAGAAACTCTTTGTCTAATCCGAGGTGAGTGATCGCTGTCCTGATATCTAGAAGCTCTGTCTAATCCAAGGTGAGTGATCGCTGTCCTGATATCTAGAAGCTCTTTGTCTAATCCGAGGTGAGTGAGCGCTGTCTTGATATCCAGAAGCTCTTTGTCTAATTCGAGGTGAGTGATCGCTGTCCTGATATCCAGAAGCTCTTTGTCTAATCTGAGGTGAGTGATCGCTGTCCTGATATCCAGAAGCTCTTTTTTTCCGTAAGATATGGTTGCAGAAACATTATGTACAAAATAAGTTACAAATAACGTGGAAAAAAAACACATAATAGCACAATTGGTTGGGCGGCTGTAAAACTGCTGCCATTTCTTCCTGCTCCATTTTACCTAATCCATCCTCACTCTCGTCATTTCCTTCTGCAGCACGCGGGGGCGTATGCCTTATGGCTAACGAGACATGGTGTGATGAAAGAAACATACAGGAACTCAAATCCTTCTGTTCACCTGATTTAGAATTCCTCACAATCAAATGTCGACCGCATTATCTACCAAGAGAATTCTTTTCGATTATAATCACAGCCGTATATATCCCCCCCCCAAGCAGACACATCGATGGCTCTGAACGAACTTTATTTGACTCTTTGCAAACTGGAATCCATTTATCCGGAGGCTGCATTCATTGTAGCTGGGGATTTTAACAAGGCTAATCTGAAAACAAGACTCCCTAAATTTTATCAGCATATCGAATGCGCAACCAGGGGTGGAAAAACCTTGGCTCATTGTTACTCTAACTTCCGCGACGCATATAAGGCCCTGCCCCGCCCTCCTTTCGGAAAAAAGCTGACCACGACTCCATTTTGTTGATCCCTGCCTACAGACAGAAACTAAAAAAATAAGCTCCCACGCTGAGGTCTGTCCAACGCTGGTCCGACCAAGCTGACTCCACACTCCAAGACTGCTTCCATCATGTGGACTGGGATATGTTTCGTATTGCGTCAGATAACAACATTGACGAATACGCTGATTCGGTGTGCGAGTTCATTAGAACGTGCGTTGAAGATGTCGTTCCCATAGCAACGATTAAAACATTCCCTAACCAGAAACCGTGGATTGATGGCAGCATTTGCGTGAAACTGAAAGCGCGAACCACTGCTTTTAATCAGGGCAAGGTGTCTGGTAACATGACCGAATACAAACAGTGCAGCTATTCCCTCCGCAAGGCTATTAAACAAGCTAAGCGTCAGTACAGAGACAAAGTAGAATCTCAATTCAACGGCTCAGACACAAGAGGCATGTGGCAGGGTCTACAGTCAATCACGGACTACAAGAAGAAAACCAGCCCAGTCACGGACCAGGATGTCTTGCTCCCAGGCAGACTAAATAACTTTTTTGCCCGCTTTGAGGACAATACAGTGCCACTGACATGGCCTGCAACAAAAACATGCGGACTCTCCTTCACTGCAGCCGAGGTGAGTAAGACATTTAAACGTGTTAACACTCGCAAGGCTGCAGGCCCAGACGGCATCCCCAACCGCGCCCTCAGAGCATGCGCAGACCAGCTGGCCGGTGTGTTTACGGACATATTCAATCAATCCCTATACCAGTCTGCTGTTCCTACATGCTTCAAGAGGGCCACCATTGTTCCTGTTCCCAAGAAAGCTAAGGTAACTGAGCTAAACGACTACCGCCCCGTAGCACTCACTTCCGTCATCATGAAGTGCTTTGAGAGACTAGTCAAGGACCATATCACCTCCACCCTACCTGACACCCTAGACCCACTCCAATTTGCTTACCGCCCAAATAGGTCCACAGACGATGCAATCTCAACCACACTGCACACTGCCCTAACCCATCTGGACAAGAGGAATACCTATGTGAGAATGCTGTTCATCGACTACAGCTCGGCCTTCAACACCATAGTACCCTCCAAGCTCATCATCAAGCTCGAGACCCTGGGTCTCGACCCCGCCCTGTGCAACTGGGTACTGGACTTCCTGACGGGCCGCCCCCAGGTGGTGAGGGTAGGCAACAACATCTCCACCCCGCTGATCCTCAACACTGGGGTCCCACAAGGGTGCGTTCTGAGCCCTCTCCTGTACTCCCAGTTCACCCACGACTGCGTGGCCACGCATGCCTCCAACTCAATCCTCAAGTTTGCGGACGACACAACAGTGGTAAGCTTGATTACCAACAACGACGAGACGGTCTACAGGGAGGAGGTGAGGGCCCTCGGAGTGTGGTGTCAGGAAAATAACCTCACACTCAACTTCAACAAAACTAAGGAGATGATTGTGGACTTCAGGAAACAGCAGAGGGAACACCCCCCTATCCACATTGATGGAACAGTAGTGGAGAGGGTAGCAAGTTTTAAGTTCCTCGGCATACACATCACAGACAAACTGAATTGGTCCACTCACACCTCAGGAGGCTGAAGAAATCCGGCTTGTCACCAAAAGCACTCACAAACTTCTACAGATGCACAATCGAGAGCATCCTGGCGGGCTGTATCACCGCCTGGTACGGCAACTGCTCCGCCCACAACCGTAAGGCTCTCCAGAGGGTAGTGAGGTCTGCACAACGCATCACCGGGGGCAAACTACCTGCCCTCCAGGACACCTACACCACCCGATGTTACAGGAAGGCCATAAAGATCATCAAGGACAACAACCACCCGAGCCACTGCCTGTTCACCCCGCTATCATCCAGAAGGCGAGGTCAGTACAGGTGCATCAAAGCTGGGACCGAGAGACTGAAAAACAGCTTCTATCTCAAGGCCATCAGACTGTTAAACAGCCACCACTAATATTGAGTGGCTGCTGCCAACACACTGACACTGACACTGACTCAACTCCAGCCACTTTAATAATGGTAATTGATGGGAAATGATGTAAAATATATCACTAGCCACTTTAAACAATGCTACCTTATATAATGTTACATACCCTACATTATTCATCTCATATGCATATGTATATACTGTACTCTATATCATCTACTGCATCCTTATGTAATACATGTATCACTAGCCACTTTAACTAATGCCACTTTGTTTACATACTCATCTCATATGTATATACTGTACTCGATACCATCTACTGTATCTTGCCTATGCTGCTCTGTACCATCACTCATTCATATATCCTTATGTACATATTCTTTATCCCCTTACACTGTGTATAAGACAGTAGTTTTGGAATTGTTAGTTAGATTACTTGTTGGTTATTACTGCATTGTCGGAACTAGAAGCACAAGCATTTCGCTACACTCGCATTAACATCTGCTAACCATGTGTATGTGACAAATAAAATTTGATTTGATTTGATATTTACTCTTAATATGTTCCACTTTCTTCCTTTTTTTCCTGCCCCGCCTTCTTACCGAGCTCTATGGGTTCCCCTGAAGCCATCTCCAAGTCTGACAACCATTCGAGCGTACCCGCCATCTTGTGACTCATCCCGATATGGAATTGGTCAATACTTCATGTTCTCTTTTTGCTTGGGCTCTGTCTCAGCCAATCAGAAGAGCTCCTTAAAAGGTCAGATGAAGACTGAAGCCCACGTGACAAAAGGTTTCCACGAGTGCAGTATGAGTGGCAAATGTTTCCGGTTTGCTTTTCTTTCTTTATCTTTCTTTTCTCCCATCTTTAATGCCCTCTTTTTTCCTCCCACTCTTATTTGGGTTCCAATGTGATTTAAAATTGATTTTTGTATTAACATGACGGTTTGGAGAATATTTAGCTGTGGTCTAATGAAAAAGTAATGGCTCAATATGCTTTATCTTGTCAGGAAGTGTTTCTTGCATAAAGGGTGTTCTCAGTTTTTGGTCTTTGGGGAGAAATGGGAATACAGATTTTGTTGTTGTTCCGACTAGGTAATAAGAATTTGCACAAATAACAACTTGTTGTTTCTTAACTTCTTATATCTAGCCACCGTGCTTCTACACCTGCATTGCTTGCTGTTTGGGGTTTTAGGCTGGGTTTCTGTATATCTGGTGATGTAAGAAGGGCTTTATAAATACATTTGATTGATAGCTCAGGTGAAAAGAGAGAATAACTTCTCTAGTTAGGTCACGCTCTGCCAGGGTGGGATAGTATTGTTTTCTGAGAGAGTATGACTTTATGAAAGATGAATTTGAATTCTATAAAATTAAGATTAGAACACAAAATCCCATTGGTAGATGGATCCAAGCAAGCATGCAGTGTGCCATCTGTGTGTAGGAAAGAATAGAAGTAGTCTTTTCCATTTTCATTGTTTTGTCTCACATGAGACCGGGGGGAGGGAGAGAGAGGGAGAGAGAGAGAGATATATAGAGAGAGCAATAAAGAGAGAGAGGGTGAGCAATAGAGAGAGAGATTAATAGAGAGAGAGTAATAGAGAGATAGAGAGAGAGCAGAAGAGAGAGAGAGGGTGAGCAATAGAGAGAGAGAGAGAGCAATTGAGAGAGAGCAATAGAGAGAGAGAGCAATAGAGAGAGAGGGTAGAGAGAGAGAGGGTAAGCAATAGAGAGAGAGAGCGGGTGAGCAATAGAGAGAGCAATAGACAGAGAGAGAGAGAGCAATATAGAGCAAGAGAGAGAGAGAGCAATAGAGAGAGGTTGAGCAATATATAGAAAGAGAGGGTGAGCAATAGAGAGAGCAATAGAGAGAGAGAGCAATAGAGAGAGGTTGAGCAATATATAGAAAGAGAGGGTGAGCAATAGAGAGAGAGAGCAATAGAGAGAGAGAGCAATAGAGAGAGAGTGAAATAGAGAGAGAGCAGTAGAGAGAGAGAGGGTGAGCAATAGAGAGAGAGCAATAGAGAGAGAGAGCAATATAGAGCAATAGAGAGAGAGGTTGAGCAATAGAGAGAGAGAGGGTGAGCAACAGCGAGAGAGCAGTAGAGAGAGAGAGAGAGAGGGTGAGCAATAGAGAGAGAGCAATATAAAGTGTGAGGGTGAGCAATAGTGAGCAATAGAGAGAGAGGGTGAGCAACAGCGAGAGAGCAATAGAGAGAGAGAGGGTGAGCAATAGAGAGCAATAGAGAGAGGGTGAGAAATAGAGAGAGAGTGCAATAGAGAGAGAGCAGTAGAGAGAGAGAGAGGGTGAGCAATAGAGAGAGAGCAATATAAAGCGTGAGGGTGAGCAATAGAGAGCAATAGAGAGAGAGAGAGCAATACAGAGAGAGCAATAGAGAGAGGTTGAGCAATCGAGAGAGAGTGAAATAGAGAGAGAGCAGTAGAGAGAGAGAGGGTGAGCAATAGAGAGAGAGCAATAGAGAGAGAGAGCAATATAGAGCAATAGAGAGAGAGGTTGAGCAATAGAGAGAGAGAGGGTGAGCAACAGCGAGAGAGCAGTAGAGAGAGAGAGAGAGAGAGAGGGTGAGCAATAGAGAGAGAGCAATATAAAGTGTGAGGGTGAGCAATAGTGAGCAATAGAGAGAGAGGGTGAGCAACAGCGAGAGAGCAATAGAGAGAGAGAGGGTGAGCAATAGAGAGCAATAGAGAGAGGGTGAGAAATAGAGAGAGAGTGCAATAGAGAGAGAGCAGTAGAGAGAGAGAGAGGGTGAGCAATAGAGAGAGAGCAATATAAAGCGTGAGGGTGAGCAATAGAGAGCAATAGAGAGAGAGAGAGCAATACAGAGAGAGCAATAGAGAGAGGGTGAGCAATAGAGAGAGAGAGAGCAATACAGAGAGAGCAATACAGAGAGAGGGTGAGCAATAGAGAGCAATAGAGAGAGGGTGAGCAATAGAGAGAGAGAGTGTGAACAACAGGGAGAGAGAGAGGGTGAATGAACAACAGAGAGAGAGAGAGGTTTTGTGCCTGCAGCGATTCTTGTGTTGGAAATATTTACTGTGACATGTATTCACAAATGAGTTAGTGTAGTGAAGGACACATTTTAATGGATCTTGTTCATACTTCTTCCCTAACAACAACATATGTGGTTTATCAAGAGAAAACACTGGAAAAAAAATGAACCACTGAAAACAACAGAGCTGCTTGCTTTCCTCAGAAACAGTCTTAAGAAGCTCTAGGAAAAACTCCCTAGAAAGGCTGGAACCTAGGAAGAAACCTAAAGAGGCACCAGTTCTCTACTAGCTGTGCCGGGTGGAGATTATAACAGAACATGGCCAAGATGTTCAAATGTTCATATATGACCAGCAGGGTCAACGTCCGGTGAACAGGTCAGGGTTCCATAGACGCAGGCAGAACAGTTGAAACTGGAGCAGCAGCACGACCAGGTGGACTGGGGACAGCAAGGAGACGGGGGTAATCTGATCGTGGTCATACTGTGCAAGCAGTTATGGGCTAGCAGGCCGATATGGACTATGTTATATGCAATGATCTCATCAGTGCTATATTGGTAAGAAAAATGGATGGGTTAGCACTGATAAATAAAGTAATGCGCCCCATACTTTTGATGCATTTTTCCGCAATAGACGCTTATGCAAAATAAAAAAAGGTGCGTAAATGGTGTTTGCGTGCATTTACACTCCCCTACACCCCTAGATCTAATACTTTCAAGTGACTTCCTCATTTGTAATAAATATATATGTGAAAGCTGGAAACAATGTGCTAAGGTGCTGACAAAGTGCTAAGACAAAGGATACCAGGCTATATTTTTTGTGCACGGCTGAGTATTTGTGCAAGGGTGTAATATATTCCTAGTCAGATCCCAAATCAGTTTGTTCCATCTGGCCATGTTGGCAAGACACCTCAAACAGATCTGGAAACAGGCTATTATATTCCCACAGGGAGTCCCAAGAAGACTTCGTCCACTTCATCCTCACATGTGGATTCATCTTCATTCTTCAAGCGGCTTTAATTGCTTTATTCTAAGTTTTAAAACTTCAATGGAATTTGCTCCATGCCATTTAGAGCTGAAAACACAGCTAAATGTGAGCGTAGTTGAAGTGGAAAAACCTCAGAGGCCTAATAAATTGAAAACATTGTATCATACTGATAAAACACAAAAGCAAACAAAAGCAAATGAGAGAAGCATTAGGTTTTGTAATTCCGTCACTATTTTCATCTCTATCCAAACCATTTTATTGTGGTTCTTTTAAATGTGTTGAATGGATTGCTGTCTCTTTCTAAGCTTGATTCCAAGACGTGTCATTTGCCAATTGTCAAGCGAGCGGATATCTTCCAAGACAAACTGCACATTTTCTTTTATTTGTTTACTCCAATGTTGTCAGGCGTTGGAATAGCAACATAAAGGACTTCAGCCATCCTGCCTCTTTTAAATTTGGATGAGTCTTTGGAATCTATTCTCATCTAACTATTTGATCAAAACAATATGTACAGTATTCACATACATTTGTTTTAGTCTGCTTCTTAAAACAACTTTGACTTAATTGTGCACCTCTAAGAATCTCATTACAAAATCATTACCAGTCGGTAGTTAAATAATAAACAGCTAAACTCTTCTACACATTTAATAGGTTCTCTGGAAGGGTGTTTTCCAATGGAACTCCCAGACTGCATCTCAACAGTCAGAAAAAAGGTCACGCAAGAAAGTACCATAGAAATGAACGCCTGATTAACCTGTTAAGTCGACCCTCTACTTTTTCGAACATTCTGTTAAAAATCGCGCAACATTTCAGCGCCCTGCTACTCAGGCCAGGAATATAGTATATGCATATGATTAGTATGTGTGGATAGAAAACACTCAGACGTTTATAAAACTGGTTAAATCACGGCTGTGACTATAACAGAACGTGCGTTTCATCGAAAAGTGCAGGAATATCTGATCACTGAAAATGGAAAAAAATATCCATCCGCGACTTCAAGGAATTGTTCAAAGTGAATCGAATTAAATGAGGCAGAGGTTGCAGTGCCTACAGCTTCCACACGTTGTCTAGAGTCTTGTCATTTGATTCTCAATTGATTCTTGGTCTAACCGAATCAAGGGAATCGATTCCCTCCGGTCTCCGACCGGATGTTTTGGTCGAGCTCTATCCAAGACATTTTTTCGAAACAGACACCTATAGAATTGACATCGCCTCCTGATGAATTTTATCGCTTATTAACGTGTACTAATACCTAAAGTTGCATTACAAAAGTATTTCGAAGTGTTTTGTGAAAGTTTGTCGTCAACTTTTTGAATTTTAAAAAATGACGTTACGTTATGAAACGCTATTTTTTTCTGATCACACACTCTTCATAGATCGATATCTAGGCTATATATGGACCGATTTAATCGAAAAAAAGACCCAATAGTGATTATGGGACATCTAGGAGTGCCAACAAAGAAGATGGTCAAAGGTAATGAATGTTTTATATTTTATTTGTGCGGTTTGTGTAGCGACGACTATGCTAATTATTTTGTTTACGTCCCCTGCGGGTCTTTTGGGGTGTTACATGCTATCAGATAATAGCTTCTCATGCTTTCGCCGAAAAGCATTTTAAAAATCTGACTTGTTGCCTGGATTCACAACGAGTGTAGCTTTAATTCAATACCCTGCATGTGTATTTTAATGAACGTTTGAGTTTTAACTAATACTATTAGCATTTAGCGTAGCGCATTTGCATTTCCAGAGCTCTTGATGGGATGCCTGCGTGCCAGGTAGGACCAAGAGGTTAATTTTGGTTAACCCAGAACTAAAGTCTTGCGTAATTTGGGCGGATGCTTGATTAGGATCTGTGTTCATACGTGTTAAGATAAAATGAGGATTGGAACCAGAACAAAGAGCTCTCTCTTTACAAGTTACAGAAAGTCTATGGGCCAAAATGTGAGTCGTTTCAGGAAACAAGACGTATGTCGCACATCAGTACTTCACAGGAAAGCAGAAAAGCCTTCCGGGAACATGTGAACTTTCATGTGCCTTAATAACAAACTTGTATGCCATCTGTAACTAAGTGTTAATTTACGAGCCTAGTTGGTTGAGCCACAGAAAAAGCCAGAAACTTTCCCGCTAGCCATGATTGGCTGAGATAATGAGTGGGCTGGACATGCAGAGAGATGAGTTCGGATTGGTCTGCCATGTAGCGGGCTTCTGTCTATAACATGAGCTGGTCAGTATGTGTAGGTAATCCTTTCTAATACGGCTTTTTAAAAATACATCTTTTAAATGTGGAAGAGTCTGGCTGACTGGCAGATCTGGAAGAGTCTGGCTGACTGGCGGATCCTGGCAGACTGGCGGATCTGGAAGATCCTGGCTGACTGGCGGATCTGGAAGATCATGGCTGACTGGTGGATCCTGGCCGACTGGTGGATCCTGGCCGACTGGTGGATCCTGGCTGACTGGCGGCTCTAGCTGCTCTGGCTGCTCCATGCAGACTGACAGCCCTGGCTGCTCCATGCAGACTGGCAGCTCTGGCTGCTCCATGCAGACTGGCAGCTCTGGCTGCTCCATGCAGACTGGCAGCTCTGGCTGCTCCATGCAGACTGGCAGCTCTGGCTTCTCCATGCAGATTAGCAGCTCTGTCTGCGCTGAACAGGCATGAGACTCCAGCACCGCTGTAGAGGAGGAAGGCTCTGGCAGCGCTGAACAGGCGGGAGACTCCGGCAGCACAGGAGAGGAGGAAGGCTCTGGCTGCGCTAAACAGGCGGGAGACTCCAGCAGCGCTGTAGAGGAGGAAGGCTCTGGCTGCGCTGAACAGGCGGGAGACTCCAGCTTTGCTGGAGAGGAGGAAGGCTCTGGCTGCGCTGAACAGGCGGGAGGCTCCAGCAGCGCTGTAGAGGAGGAAGGCTCTGGCTGCGCTAAACAGGCGAGGCGCACTGAAGGACTGGTGCGTGGTGCTGGCACTGGTAGTACTGGACCGAGGACACGCACAGGAAGCCTGGTGCGGGGAGCTGCCACCGGAGGACAGGTGTGTGAAGGTGGCACAGGATGGACCGGACCGTGAAGGCGTACTGGAGAGCCTGAGAGCATGACTGGCACAGGACGTGCAAGGCTAGGTAGGTACACAGGAGGCCTAGTGCGTGAGTCTGGCACAATTTTCACCAGCCGACTAACACACACCTCAGGACGAGTATGGAGCGCTGACCCAGGTGCCATTAAATCCCGACACGCTCCGTCGGGCGAATATCGTATTTAAAGCACCAAACTAGCAACTCCCTCATAACTCTCTCCTCCACTTTCGCCATTAACTCCTTCACAGGCTCTGCTTCACTCACCTCCAACACCGGCTCTGGTTCTGGTCTCCTCCTTGGCCCCTCACGATAAACAGGGGGAGTCGGCTCAGGTCTGAACCCTGACTCTGCCACACTCTCCCTGACCCCCCCCCCCCAAGAAATTTTTGGGGCTGACTCTCGGTCTTCCGTCCGCGCCGCCATGCTTGCTTCGCCAACTCCATTCTCCGATAACCTGCTTTGCACTGCTCCAGCGAATCCCAGGCGGGCTTCGGCACTCTCTCTGGGTCGACCGCCCACCTGTCTATTTCCTCCCAAGTAGTGTAGTCCCAATATTGTTGCTCCTGCTGCCGCTGTTGCTTCTCCTCATACCAGCGCCTCTCAGCTCTCGCCGCCTCCAGTTCTTCTTTGGGGCGGCGATATTCTCCAGGCTGATCCCAGGGTCCTTCTCCGAACAATTCATCCTCCCATGTCCGTTCCTCCTTTCGCTGCTTCTGCTATCGCTGCCTGTCACCACGCTGCTTGGTCCTGGTGTGGTGGGTGATTCTGTTACGGTTTTCTTCCGTCGAATGAGAGTCGGACCAAAATGCAGCGTGGTTAGTTCGATACATCTTTAATAGACAAAAAAAAACACGAACAATACAAAAACAACAAACGGAATGTGAAAACCTATACAGCCTATCTGATGACAACTAACACAGAGACAGGAACAATCACCCACGAAATACTCAAAGAATATGGCTGCCTAAATATGGTTCCCAATCAGAGATAACGAAAATCACCTGCCTCTGATAAAGAACTGCCTCAGGCAACCATAGACTTTGCTAGACAACCCTACTCAGCCACAATCCCAATACCTACTAAAACCCCAATACAAAAACACACCACAAAATAAACCCATGTCACACCCTGGCATGACCAAATAAAGAAAGAAAACACAAAATACTAAGACCAAGGCGTGACAGTCGGGCTAAAGCATGAACTGGTGTGAATGATGCTTAACCTCTTGCTCCTACCTGACACGCAGGCGTCCCATCTAGACATCTGGAAATGCAAATGCGCTACGCTAAATGCTAATATCACTCGTTAAAACTCAAACGTTCATTAAAATACACATGCAGGGTATTGAATTAAAGCTACACTCGTTGTGAATCCAGGCAACAAGTCAGATTTTTAAAATGCTTTTCGGCGAAAGCATGAGAAGCTATTATCTGATAGCATGTAACACCCCAAAAGACCCGCAGGGGACGTAAACAAAATAATTAGCATACTCGGCGCTACACAAACCGCACAAATAAAATATAAAACATTCATTACCTTTGACCATCTTCTTTGTTGGCACTCCTAGATGTCCCATAAACATCACTATTGGGTCTTTTTTTCGATTAAATCTGTCCATATATAGCCTAGATATCGATCTATGAAGAGTGTGTGATCAACTAAAAAAAATTGTTTTAGAACGTAACGTCATTTTTTAAAATTAAAAAAGGCGATAAACTTTCACAAAACACTTCGAAATACTTTTGTAATGCAACTTTAGGTATTAGTAAACGTTAATAAGCGATCAAATTGATCACGAGGCGATGTATATTCAATAGCTGTACGTCTGGAAATAATGTCCGGGTAAATCTCAACCAAAATATCCGGTCCGAGACCTGAAGAAATGGGCTGTCTCTTCTTCGTTTGACCAAGAAACAAAGCCTAGGCAAATGACAAGACTGTTGACATCGTGTGGAAGCTGTAGCTATTGCAACCTCGGCCCCATTTAATCTGGTTCACCTTTATCAATCGGTTGAAGTGGCGCATGGATATTTTTTTCCATTTTCAGTGATCAGATATTCCTGCACTTTTCGATGAAACGCACGTTCTGTTATAGTCACAGCCGTGATTTAACCAGTTTTATAAATGTCTGAGTGTTTTCTATCCACACATACTGATCATATGCATATACTATATTCCTGGCATGAGTAGCAGGGCGCTGAAATGTTGCGCGATTTTTAACAGAATGTTCGAAAAAGTAGAGGGTCGACTTAAGAGGTTAATGGGTTTAGACAAAGAAGAGCTTTACAGTATGTACCAAAACATTCAAGGGCCATTTTCTCAACAGTGAGGTTAGAAGTTTATCAACTTTCAAAGCAGAATTACTTTCCCATTGTTCCTCAAGTGTAGTGTATGATATATCATTTTCTAGCTCTGAGTCTCTACTTTTATCCAATGTAAGAGACACAATTTCAAATTTTGCTACATAAGACCGAGTCAAGCCGTTTGGTCACAAATGTCACCTCCTCTTCCAAAATTCAAAAGATGCTAACACCCGTGAAATCGTGATTTAAAAATTGATGACCTATGATCAAGATTATCCTATTTACAGGACACTAAAAACTGTAATATCTTGTTTCACCGAGACGTGACTGAAAGACCACACGGATAATATATAGCTGGCAGGATTTTCCATGCACAGGCAGAACAGAGATGCTACATCTGGTAAGACGAGGGGTGGGGTTGTGTGTCTATTTGTCAATAACAGCTGGTGCGCGATATCTAATATTAAAGATGTCTCAAGGTATTACTTGTTTGAGGTAGAGTACCTTATGATAAGCTGTAGACCACACTATCTACCAAAAGAGTTCTCCTCTATATTTGTCGTAGCCGTCTATTTACCACCAGAGACAGATGATGGCAGTAAGACCGCACTCAACCAACTCTATAAGTCCATAATCAAACAAGAAAATGCTCACCCAGAAGCGACACTCCTAATGGCCGGGGACTTTAATGCAGGCAATCTTAAATCCGTTTTACCTCATTTCTACCAGCATGTCACATGTGAAAACATGCTCTCCCCCGGCCTCCATTTGGCAAATTTGACCATAATTGTATCGTCCTGATTCCTGCTTACAAGCAAAAACTAAAGCAGAAAGTACCAGTGACTCGCTCAATACAGAAGTGGTCAGATGACGCAGATGCTACGCTACAGGACTGTTTTGCTAGCACAGATTGGATTATGTTCCGGGATTCATCCAATGGCATTGAGGAGTATACCACCTCAGTCATTGGCTTAATCAAAAAGTGCATCGACGACGTCGTCCCCACAGTGACCGTATGTACATATCCCAACCAGAAGCCATGGATTACAGGCAACATCTGCTTCAAGCTAAAGGCTAGAACTGCCGCTTTCAAGCAGCGGGACACTAATCCGGAAGTTTACAAGAAATTATGCTACGCCTTCAGACGAACCATCAAACAAGCAAAGCGTCAATACAGGATTAAGATTGAATCCTACTACACTGGCTCTGATGCTCGTCAGATGTGGCAGGGCTTGAAAGCTATTACGGACTACAAGAGGAAACACAGACGTGAGATGCCCAGTGACGCGAGCTTACCAGACAAGCTAAATGCCTTTTATGCTCGCTTCGAGGCAAGCAACTCTGAAGCATGCACAAGAGCACCAGCTGTTCTGGATGACTGTGTGATAACTCTCTCGCCAATGTGAGCAAGACCTATAAACGGGTTAACATTCAACAAGCCGCGGGGCCAGATGGATTACCAGGACGTGTACTCAAAGCATGTGCGGACCAACTGGCAAGTGCCTTCACTGACATTTTCAACCTCTCCCTGACCAAGTCTGTAATACCTACATGTTTCAAGCAGACCACCATAGTCCCTGTGCGGAAGGAAGCAAAGGTAACCTGCCTAAATGATTACCACCCCGTAGCACTCACGTAGCCATGAAGTGCTGTGAAAGGCTGCTCATGGCTCACATCAACAACATCCTCCCAGAAACACTAGACCCACTCCAATTCATATTGGGCCCCAACAGATCCACAAATGAAGCAATCTCAATTGCACTCCACACTGCCCTTTCCCACCTGGACAAAAGGAACACCTATGTGAGAATGCTCTTCATTGACTACTGCTCAGCGTTCAACACCATAATGCCCACGAAGCTCATCGCTAAGGACCCTGGGACTAAGCTAAGTACCCTGACACCGCCCTCTGAAACTGTATACTGGACGTCCTGACGGGCCGCCCCCAGCTGGTAAGGGTAGACTTACAACAATGATCCTCAACACTGGGGCCCCTCTGGGTTGTGTACTTAGTCCCCTACTGTATTCCCTGTTCACCGCCAGACACGACTCCAACATCATTACGTTTGCTGATGATAACGATGAGACAGCGTATAGGGAGGTCTGAGACCTGGCAGTGTGGTGTCAGGACAACAATACTCTCCCTCAATGTGAACAAGACAAAGGAGCTGATCGTGGACTACAGGAAAAGGAGGGCCGAACAGGCCCCCATTAACATTGACAGGGCTGTAGTGGAGTGGGTCGAGAGTTTCAAGTTCCTTGGTGTCCATATCAACAAACTATTATGGTCCAAACAAACCAAGACAGTCATGAAGAGAGCACGACAACACTTTTTCCTCCTCAGGAGACTGAGAAGATTTGGCATGGGTCCCCAGATCCTCAAGAAGTTCTACAGCTGCACCATCGATAGCATTCTGACCGGTTGCTTCACCGCTTGGTATGGAAACTGCTCAGGATCTGACAACAAGGCGCTACAGAGGGCAGTGTGTACGGCCCAGTACATCACCGGGGACAATCTCCCTGCCTTCCAGGACCTATATAATAGGCGGTATCAGAGCAAAGGCCAAAAAATTGTCAGAGACTCCAGTCACCGAAGTCATAGACTGTTTTCTCTGCTTACCGCAAGGCAAGCGGTACCGGAGCGCCTACTCTAGGACCAAAAAGCTCCTTAACAGCTTCAACCCCCAAGCCGTAAGACTGCTGAACAATTAATTAAATGGCCACCGGACTATTACATTGACCCCTCCCCCCATTTGTTTTGTACACTGCAGCTACTCACTGTTTTATTATCTATGCATAGTCACTTTACCCCTACCTATATGTACAAATGACCTCGACTAACCTGTACCATTGACTCTGTACCGGTACACCCTGTATATAGCCTCGTTACTGTTATTTTATTGTGTTACTTTTTATTATTTTTTACTTTAGTTTATTTGTGATAGGTGAGAATTGTTTGTTAATTTAATGATTAGAATATTCCGCCCTGAAACATATAATTGTATGGAATTGATTAGAATGTATGAAATCATAATCAATAAATGCGTAGTCCTAGTCAGAATTAGGGTAAAACAATATGCCTTTATGGTATTTTAAACACAGACTGTCTGAGCTCGGTGCCGACCTGACTAGAGATTTGGGAGAGAACGGGGAGTACGTCTCAAGGACAAAGTCACTATCTCTGTCGGCTGGGAAGTGAGACAAACAGTGGGTGCGTAGCAGGACATGTGTGTGCGTGTGTGCGTGTGTATGTGTGGGCGTGAGAAGTCAGCATAAAATGAATTGATTTGTATTCTTGACTTCAGAACGTTCCCGTGAATAAACATTTAACTTTGCTAGACTGGGCCTCTGTCTGTTTTCGTCTCTATCAGTATCTTACAAATCCTGATAGAACAGACTGAGGGTAACATCATTGAATTGGTAAATGAACAGGAGTATAGAATTTTCTTGACAATTTGGTAAATATTTTCTTAACTCTTCTTGAACTGCACTGTTGGTTAAGGGCTTGTAAAGTAAGCATTTCACGGTAAGGTTGGCACACGTGACAAATAAAGTTTGATTTGATTTGTCCGAATTGGACAAAAAACCCAAGAACCGGACCTGATGCTCATGCTTCCTGTTGTACAATGACAGACCGACAGTACCAGTTATGTTTATGTTTAACACCCGATGAACCACTCTACCCCACAATCTCACACCCCTGGGAACACAACCAATTTAATGCACAGAGTAGTGTTCAGATGTGAGGTTGGCAAGGTGTTACCGCAACCTTTTTGTGTGTTCCATATAGCCTTAGACATGTTGTTATGTTGCTGTTACATGTCATGTAGAGATCGCGTTTAAACAAACCACAATAAAACTGTTAGGATACAGATACAATGTATGAATTACTATTAGTTGAAGGCCCTAGTGGTGTAAACATACTCCATCATACATACACCTGTATGTAACCTGTATATAACAGAGATGGTTTGGGGAACCATTACGTGATGAGTAACCATGCCTGAGACCTGAAGACTCCCATAGCTCAGTGGGCTAACACAGGCTTGCGGTGAGTAGGAACTCCTTTACACATGAGTTTTTCTCTGGTGTTCCAAGTCGGCCCACAGGTTCTGTCGATGAGTCAGAACTAGCTAATTAAAATGTCACAAGTGCCACGACTGTAGATCCTCTAGAGCCCTCAAACTCAACTCTGGACCTCGAAGCCAGGTCCACTGCAGTCTTCCTGCATTTATTGTTCCCCTGTAGTCAGGGACTGATTTAGACCTGTGACACCAGGTGTGGACAATTAATTATCAGGTAGAACAGAAAAGCATCAGGCTCCGGATCTCGTAAGGTAAGAGTTGAGTAGCTCTGCTACAGAACATAAAATGGCTCTGAAATATGCAGTGGCCTAATACCCCTAAAGCACAGCAGAACAGCCTCAGTTAACCAAATATAAAACATGTTAAACGTCCTCTCATGTTGGTTCTCATAGTCTTAGTGCCAAGACAATGTGTACCTGCCAAGACATTAATCAACCATTTACACCTCAGTATGCCTGATGCTAAAATGAATGATCTGTAGCCTTCCTTTCTTTATATACCTTCACAACACTACTGTTATCTGGTTGCCAGGTGCTCTATATGGATGAGGCACCCTGGATCTATTGATTACAGTAATTGCATTGTCCAAAGCTTACATCTCTCTTATTAAACATTAAAGGGTGATGAGATGGCTGCAGCTTTTTGTTTTTTTGTTCTTGTTTTTTTCCGTCTCCTTTGAGTGAATTAGTAGCGCTTCGCTTGTCTAAACCCAAGGAGCACAGCAAAGATAATGAGATCCGTTGTTTTGGGTTTGTTTTTATTCTCTCTTATTTTATAGTCTTGCTTGTACCCGTAGCAATATTGATTGACATGTAACGTCGGTCTCCACGGAGACAGGGGAAGGTCAAAGGAATTGTCTTGGAGAGTTGGGCTGTGCTCCAAACAGATGGAAGCTAATAGTTCAAATCAAAATAAAAAATGGTCACATACACACGGTTAGCAGACGTTAATGCGAGTGTAGCGAAATGCTTGTGCTTCTAGTTCCGACAATGCAGTAATAACCAACGAGTAATCTAACCTATCAATTTCACAACAACTACCTTATACACACAAGTGTAAAGGGATGAAGAATATGTACATAAGATATATGAATGAGTGATGGTACAGAACGGCATTGGCAGGATGCAGTAGATCGAGTACAGTATATACATATGAGATGAGTAATGTAGGGTATGTAAACATTAAAATGGCATTGTTTAAAGTGGCTAGTGATACATGTATTGCATAAAGATGGCAAGATGCAGTAGATGGTATAGAGTACAGTATATACATATGAGATGAGTAATGTAGGGTATGTAAACATTAAAGTGGCATTGTTTAAAGTGGCTAGTGATACATTACATCAAGATGGCAAGATGCAGTAGATGGTATAGAGTACAGTATATACATATGAGATGAGTCATGTAGGGTATGTAAACATTATATTAAGTAGCATACGGGGACTTTAAGCCGTTCTAAAACAAGTCATGGGAAACCATTTTAGTCAGTCCGTTAGAGGGAAATACCTACAGTAGGTTTGAACATGTTTTAACAATTATTAATTTTAACATTTTTGTCTATGAGAAAATAGCCAACTTGTTCACATAAAACTGGTTGTAGAGATTTTTAGAGGATACGTTTTATTTATTGATATCATCAGTTAATATCGATTTGATTGGTTAATATAGAATAATGCATTTTAACCCAAGGTAGGAAGTACATACCAATGTATATGTATATAAGACACTGAAGATGTAGATTATGGACCAGATCATTTGTAAACCGCAGACCCTGAATCCAAACACAACGTCATCCACGTTATAGGGGAGGAAAAACTCTTATCCTCTTTTCCATGCTGTGGCAAATTCAGTTTGTTTTGATTGTTTTTGTGTGGGAAATTGGACAGTGTAAATAAAGAGACAGAAAGGAAACAGGCAATGCTTTGGACCACACAGCTTGAAAATTACAGCATTTTCCCTTTGTTATCCTAAATGAATATGCAATAAGCCCCAAAAAGGAAGCACTCTAATTTATTAAATGGGTTTTGTCATACACAAATGAGCTATTGACTATTCATACTGTGTATTTGTTTGTTTGCTTTCCTTCATTGTTTACATTTTAAGAATGTAAAATCTTTCAGTATGACATTCAACTTGTTGCCATGCATCTATCTACCTGACAGCTCATCATACTTCAGACAACACAAAATAAAAATTGACACTAAACTCAGGAACTGCCTAAGTGAGCACACACTGGTTGAATCAATGTTGTTTCCACATCATTTCAATTCAATTAAGTAGAACCAATGTGGAATTGACGTTGAATTGACGACATCTATGCCCAGTGGTTGACTACACAAAAATGGAATACTGTTTTTATTACGAGCTTCAGAGTGAGTTTAATCAGCAGTCAACCTTTGACCTTGAACAATCTCTCAGGTAATGAGTAATGAAGACATTTGATACCACATCTTAATTAAATCGTATCTATATGTGTTTTGCACATCAACAATTACAACAGACTTCCAAGGTGTTCACCAAGCATTGAAGGTACACGCTGTATTTTAATTGAATGTAAATACATTATGGCACTGTTGGCTTCAATCTTTGACATGTTTCCAAGAACAACCTGTGGTTGTAATTGTAGAACAAAATGCAGATGATCATAATAATAAACACATTGATAATTGGTTTGAGGACTTTGCCAGGCAGAGTAAGCTGGAGAGAAAACACAGAGGATCTGTGGGGGGTATTTTTTCTCTCCCTTTCATCTGGTGTTTGATGTGTGTGTTTTTTTGGGACAAATATGAGAAACAGGAGACACCAACACAAGAAAGGAGGATGATGAGAGCCTTTTGAGATGCACATCTCACTATTTTGGATCTTTTAGAGGGGTTCCTTTGTTCTGTCTGTCTGTTTCTGTTGACAGTGGTTATGCTCTAGTGGTTAAGAGCATTGGACATCACATTATTGTTAGTCAGGTATCCAGTAACTATGATATCATGATCAATGTATTTATCATAGGGTGCGTTCCTAAATTCACTCTAGCTGTCTATTCCGATTTCAGAGCGCTCTCGTCTGAGCGTGCCTGAGTGCTGAATAACTGATGAATTTACAAATGCGCCAAAACCGTTGAATATGACAGGTTGAACAACTGTTGAATATGACAGGTTGAACAACTGTTGAATATGACAGGTTGAACAACTGTTGAATATGACAGGTTGAACAACTGTTGAATATGACAGGTTGAACAACTGTTGAACTTGACAGGTTGAACAACTGTTGAATATGACAGGTGGCACAAAACGTCGGCAAAAAACATAAGTCAATTGTTGCCAGCAGCACAGTTACAGTCACCAATGCTCTAGATAGCTTGAAAACAGCCGACCAAGGAGAGGCACCAACTTCGGCCGAAGTCGTGACAGTACCCCCCTCCTGACGCGTGGTGACATATGTTTCCATAGCCGCCGTCTCCTCCTGTGACAGAGGATACACGTGACTCCTGGGAAGTGTTGCGTCTACCAGGAGATTTATCGCACAATCCCCCCCGTCGATGGGGTGGTAAATCGGCATATTCAGGGAGGATGTGCATGGTGGAAACCTGGTTTGGACTCTCCACCTATGGAAACACCTATACACCTCCCTGATCACTGACGTGACCATCCCTTGAAAGCCTTCTGTTGCCACTAAATAGTGGGGTCATGATAGGCCATCCAGGGAAGCCCCAACACCACAGGAAACGCAGGAGAATCGATCAGGAAGAGACTAATTCTCTCCTCATGACCCTCCTGCGTTATCATACATAGTGGATAATCAGGCCCGACCCTAAAGGACGACTATCTAAAGAATGTACAGAGAAGGGCACATCAACAGGAACAATGGGGATCCCTAATCTAAGAGCAAACGAATGGTCAATAAAGTTCCCAGCTGAGCCTGAATCTCTACTAGCGTCTTATGCTGGGAATGCGGTGAAAACTCAGGAAATTCTCTAAATATACACATATGCGCAACAGGAAGCTCTGGGTGAGTTGGGTGCCTACTCACCTGGGATGATCCACCAGTGCCCTGCCTGTTCCCTCGACTTCCTGGGGAACCTCTCCAGCACCGACCAGCAGTGTGTCCTCTGCGGCCACAGGGAGTGCCGGAAATGGCCCCTCCTCCCGAACAAACTTCCTCACGTAGATTACACCGGTAATGGTCGATCAGGGCCCTCTCATTCCAACCCGTGCTGGCAGCAGGGTCCTGAAGTCCAGTGCGAATTCCTGTACGCTCCTCATCCCCTGTCTGAGATGGAACACCGCCGCTCTCCCCTTAGGTGGATGATCGAAGACCCCCCAGAAGAGGCGGGTGAAATCCTCATAGCGGACCAACGCTGCGTCTATACTTCCCCATTCAGCGTTGGCCCACTCAAGCACTTTCCCCAACAGACAGGAGATGAGGGAGGACACGCTTTCGTATCCCGCGGGAGTCGGGTGGACGGTCGCCAGGTAGAGCTCCAACTGGAGCAGGAACCCCTGGCACCCGGCAGCCATCCCATCATATGCACTCGGGAGCGAGAGCCGAATCCCACTGGGTCCATGTGATGGAGGAGTGGACAGCGGTGTGGGTTGTGGTGTTGGTTGGGGTGAGCATGGCTCCATGGTGAGTAGCTCGCGATCCTTGGCTGTGGACGCGATCCTCCACTGGTACCGGGGGACTAGGTGCACCTGCTGACTCCATATTAGTGGTGCATGTTTCTGTCAAGTGTCAGTGTGCAGCAGTGAGGACGGAGTCAGGCGCAGGACACAGAACCGAGTAAAATAACGTACATTACTCGATAAAGAAACAACCATAAATTCCACGCAGGGAAAACACACCATAACTGATCAAATAATGTATATGTTGAAAGATAATGATAAAATAATTCCACTCTGAAACCTTATAGCTGTATGAAATTGATTAGAATCATAAAATTATAATCTGATGATGTCTGATGATGATTAGTCGGAATTAGGTTAAACAATGTATCTGTATAGTGGAAAAACACAGACTGTCTGAGCAAGGCTTAACTTAGGATTTGAACTTGTATGTGGATGCCTTGGAAAATACCAAAGAACAATTAAAACTGTGTTTGAACCGACCTGGCTAGGCCTCTGAGGAACCTATGAGAGCATAGGGAGTACTTCTCAAGGTTTCCCTAATCTTGGGGGAATGGAACTATTGGCTGGGCAGTGATACACAGTGGTGAGAACTATGGAGATAATTATTATTAAACCCATAGTCTTACAGATCTTGGGGATTGGTCAGAGCTATTGATGGTCAGTTATTATCATTGGGATTGAAAATTCTCTTGACAATAACACAGCAGTGTTAACACTCAGTGCTAACACTCAACAAGGAACAAACACACACAAAACATATTGGGAACCAGAGGGTTAAATAGGGAAAGTAATATTAACGTAATGGGAACCAGGTGTGTACTATCAAGACAAAATAAAATAGAAAAAGAAACGTAGATCGGTGGCAGCTAGAAAGCCGGTGACGACGACTGCCGAACGCCGCCCGAACAAGGAGAGGCACCAACTTCGGCGGAAGTCGTGACAGTAACATAAACCACTTCAGTCTGATATCCACTACTTTGGCAATAAACATCAAGTTGTATGTCATTTTGTGATTGAACACTTAATACATTGGCAGACATCTGCTTTAGCTAAATCGTAGTTTGGTTGTTTTAGCAGAAAGTTGAACTAGTAACAGAGGCTTTGGCCTGAGGAGATGTTGACTCACTGGTGGAGGTATGGTTACAGCAGCAGCACTGATGCACAATCTTACTTTGTCCTTTCTGTCTGCTTACGTCAGGGTTCTGTCTGCTTACGTCAGGGTTCTGTCTGCTTACGTCAGGGTTCTGTTTGCTTACGTCAGGGTTCTGTCTGCTTACATCAGGGTTCTGTCTGCTTACGTCAGAGTTCTGTCTGCTTACGTCAGGGTTCTGTCTGCTTACGTCAGGGTTCTGTCTGCTTACGTCAGGGTTCTGTCTGCTTACATCAGGGTTCTGTCTGCTTACGTCAGGGTTCTGTTTGCTTACGTCAGGGTTCTGTCTGCTTACGTCAGGTTTCTGTCTGCTTATGTCAGGGTTCTGTATGCTTACGTCAGGGTTCTGTCTGCTTACGTCAGGGTTCTGTTTGCTTACGTCAGGGTTCTGTCTGCTTACGTCAGGGTTCTGTCTGCTTACGTCAGGTTTCTGTCTGCTTACGTCAGGGTTCTGTCTGCTTACGTCAGGGTTCTGTTTGCTTACGTCAGGGTTCTGTCTGCTTACGTCAGGGTTCTGTCTGCTTACGTCAGGGTTCTCTTCATCAGGGCACGAAACTGAAATGTTTTACATGTTTCGCAACAGAACAACACATTGTACGTTTATAAAGGTAGTCCATCCCCTGTTTCAGTCCATTTCCATACTTTCAGTGCCTAATGAACACAGGCCAGACCCATTCTCAAAAATTAGGCCAAGGGTCACACAGTCTCTCATCCACACTACCACCAGAATGATTTGAGTCTCAGAAATTAGAAACGGACAAATTAGACCTTTATCTACCAATTTTCAATAAAGATTTTGTCAATTTATAAACATAAATCTGATTCATTACTTGAAATGACTACGGGTCACATGGAAATGACCCTGATCCTGATGACCTTTTTACATTACCGATTGAATCCATTTCCTTCGAGATCACATAGATTGCTTTGGAAAACAATTAATGATTACAGAAATCTCAACCATCAATCACAACCATCGTCTTATTTATTGTCCCAACGTGTGAACAGCCCTAATGATGGAGAACTACAGAGTGAACCCCCACATACTTGTGCACATGCTTTGGGTTATGTCCCAATATTCCCACTGCGTCAGAGATTGATGAAAATCCCTTTTGCCTCAAGCTGGAGCTGTCAACTATCTCAATATAAATAATTCCAGCTGGTAGCCCTATCTAAAGTGACAAGCCATGTGTCATTTTAGCACAGAGGGATCGGCACACAGTGTGAGCCCAAGCATGGGGGGATTGACATAAACACTATCAAATGTGTGGCTGTAATATGGGGATGAACATGTGCAGTTCCTACATGGACATACAGTATGTCAATGAGACTTTATTTGAAGGCTGCCTACATAAGGACTTCATAGTACATTTATAACCATACATAAACAGAGCTTCATAAATGATTATGTCAACGGCTACATGTTGATATGTTACAAGTTATGAAAGACTGATGTACTTCCTGGAATATGTTATCTATGGGTTATGAACATTTGAGTAAGTTATTATGTTATAAGGTTACCCTTCACAAAGTGTTGTTAGATTACGTTGTCATTACGTTACTTTATGTCTTCTCTATGCTGAACTGAAAACTGATTGCATCTCATTTGAGCAAACTTGTTCTTTGAAGCAGAGAAATAGCCTCATTTGAACAAACTGGTTCCTTGAGTAACCCTGAAATAATCTATGCTTTAAAATGAGACATCAAGGCTAAAGCAAAGAAATTGGCTCATTTGGCTATAGGGTTTTCTGCTATCAATGCTTACACACTATTACTGAAGTTATATGCTACTCCCTTCTGTTCTTATTCAGAAACTCTAATAGTATACAGTTTCTCAACACATAGCATAATGAGATCTGTGTTAACATACTGTACAGAGAACCTTATTCCACATGTATTATTCATTCTCAAGAGTAAATTGACACGTGTGAAAAAAGACGTCAAAATGTGTCAGTTTAAGCTCGAGATATCAGGCTTTTAGCATGGTCTGGGTCTCAATCCACCTGCAGCCGCCTGTCGGTCTTCTGCATCTGCTGTGGAAGGTGGCCCGAGGTACAGCAGTCTTTGTCAAACCATGAGACATCCTGAACAATGGTATTCTCACCAAAATGTCTGTAGATTACAAACGATTTGGCCGTAAAAATATATTTGTTTCCTGAACTTTCTTATATCTCCTAGATATGGGACAGACACTACAAAATCTTATTCCTCATGCTTAATTTTTTTACAGTCTTTTTTGCCATTTATGAATAAAGGCCAGATTAAATATTTGATAAAATAACTGTTTTATATGTATATTTCTATACTTAATTCACAATCAAATAGCTAAATGATCCATGGTAGGACCATCTTTGAGGGCAACATGTCTTTACTTCCCCAGTAACTAGTAATGTGTAAAACAAATAAAACATGGTCAAACACAACGTATTTGACAACTCAGGTAATCAACAATTTGCAATTAATCAAGACAATGTCTTGAATACACACGCTGCCTGTATTTGTTGTGTTATTTGCATGCCTCACCAAACCTGCACAGCTCAAATACTGAGGCAGTTTAATTGTTGGTGGAGCGAGAGGGAAAACAAATGGGGATTTGAAAGTGAAAGAAATGTCAACAAATCGAAGAGCTGCAGTAGACTGGGTTATAAAGTCATGTCACATGATCTGTCACAGCGTATTCTGAACGTGAAGTCACCCACCTTTTCTTTTAAGTGTGTGTGTGTGTGTGTGTGTGTGTGTGTGTGTGTGTGTGTGTGTGTGTGTGTGTGTGTGTGTGTGTGTGTGTGTGTGTGTGTGTGTGTGTGCGTGCGTGCGTGCGTGCGTGCGTGCGTGCGTGCGTGCGTGCGTGCGTGTGTGTGCGCGCACCTTGGTTATTAAATTACCGCTTCGTGTGTCTGAGAATTTCATAAAGATAGCTATTTCCTTTAGCCGATCAACCTCTTTTCCATGCTTGTGAATAGTGGAACTATTGCTCACATTCCACAGATTACCTCTCAACATTTCATAAGCATAGCTTTGATACCAGGGGCCAGCTTGACCATCCCCACCAGTACTTTCTGGTAACACTACATTGGCACACCTGACGTAATTGTTACACATTTTTTTGTGTTGCCGTGTCCTTTATATCTACTTTCTTAACCAATTTTCCTAATTGTCATTTCTAACATTTGAAATATATATTTTGCATTCATATTTTAATGGAAAATTATATTTCAAGTACTGTAATTAAAGTTAAACTGTTATTAGGATATTATCTGTTCAGGCGCAAAGTCATAAATGTTTTGGAAAATGTCCTAAGAAGGGTGATTTGAAGGTTATTGCAACACTCAATAGAGGTGTCATGAAGTATTTACAAGGTGTTATGAATTAGTATGCAAACCCCCTTCAAGTAAACTGTTACTGACCTTCTACAGTAATTCTCTCTGCAATTTCAATAATTGATATTGGTATAGTGTTTCTAGCTCCATCTACCATTTACCATGTATCAACTAACAACTCATAGCTCTCTCTCACCCCCTTCCTCAGTCCCTCTCTCCCTCCCTTCCCCTTCCCCTCTCCCTCTCCCCCTAGCCCCTCTCCTGCGTACTAAACACTTCTTTCCAGAATATAAAGTTTATCAATTGTAATTAGCAGTTCTTCCTCACTAGCTGGGGAGTGGAACTAAACTGAAACGAGGAGTGGAGCAGTGGATCCCTCTGCCCTCTGTGTATCCACCACCTCCGGGCTCCTTGTGGCTGTCACAAACCATTTATCCCCCGCTTAATTAAGCAGCTTTATTCCTCAGCATTGACAACGTAGTGAGACCTCACGCACTCTGTGACAGCCCCTGTTCACAACACACATATCTGGCCCCAGTAAGACCTCCATGACAGGACCATAACCCTGCCCATAGTTCGATTCCACTTGGCGTCTAATTTGGGTACCCCTCCTCCAGGGTCTTGTCTTGAAGATGGCAGTGAGGCCATGATAGGAAGTAGACTAGGGACCACTGCTGTATCTCCATTGACCTTCTTCCCAACCACACAGGACATCTCTTACACTTGCCTGGGATTTATTTTTGGCATAATTTCCCATGTTCATCTTTTAATTTAGCCACAGATACGATATACTGTATTTCATCCACTATACATTTGTAAATTAATAAAAGTGTTATTGCATGTATCAAATAATGTATATAGGTTGCATCCTATGTTAAGGAGCTATAGAAGAACAGACCCATTGTAATGACTGAAATGGAATTCATGGAAAGGTATGAACCACATCAAACATATGGAAGCCACATATTTGACTCCATTCCAATAATTCCGTTTCAGTCATTACAATGAGCCGTCCTCCTATAGCTCCTCCCACCAGCCTCACCTGGTGTGTGCGTGCATGTGTGTGCGTTCAATATGTGACGGCCTCATCTCAGCAGTTCCAACTTCTGTTTGGTCCCATGGGTCGCTATGGAAATGAAAGAATCACAATGTACACATCCTCAAGGCAGCCCGAGAAGCTGTTGGAAAAATAATCCACCACTTTCATCATCAAAAGACAGAATGTCACCTGATAGGATTACATTATGCACCATGAAAGATGATTGAGTGTAATTGGTGTTTAGTCAGCTGAATGCCTACATTCAGGTGACGAGAGAGTGAGAGAAAAAGAGAGAGAGAGAGAGAGGTTGTTCTGCCTGTAAAACAGTGTACCTTAATACTGCTATTGTCACTACAAAAACACAAATACATTGAATGAATTGGAAGAAAAATAAAATGTATATTTAAATTATTTTTGCAATTCGTATGATATGTTTTCAATTCCATTTCGTACAATATGTTACAAATTTGTACGTGCTTAAGATCACAGATGGCATCTTTAATAAAATGGGCATTTTCTAGTACATACATGGGGAGGCAGGTAGCTTAGTCGTTAAGAGTATTGGACCAGTAACAGAAACGTGGCTCGTTCAAATCCCAGAGCTGTCTAGGAGAACAATCTGCCAATGTGCCCTTAAGCAAGACACTTTTCCAGAGCGACTTAAAGGAGCAATTAGGGTTGAGAGCATCCACTAAAGGACGTAAATGAAATGCATGTTACGGGATTCGTCTGGTGAAGGAGAGGCGGACCAATACGCAGCGTGGTTGAAGTTCATGGTTTTTTAATAAGAAAATCTATACATGAACAAACTACAAAACAATAAATGTGACAACCCGAAACCAGTCCTGTGTGGTACAAACACTGACACAGGAGACAATCACCCATAAAACCCAACACCAAACAGGCTACCTAAATATGGTTCCCAATCAGAGACAATGACTAACACCTGCGTCTGATTGAGAACCATATCAGGCCAAACACAGAAACAGACAAACTAGACACACAACATAGAATGCCCACTCAGATCACACCCTGACCAAACAAAACATACAAACATACAAAGCAAACTATGGTCAGGGTGTGACAATGCAGTACATACTACATATAATTCAACACCATAGAAAATCAGGCATAACATGGTACGTAGTGGTACTTGAGAAATCAATACATAAGAATCATGTAAACTGTAGAAAATAGAAAAATAAAGTGTTACATTTAAAAAAAAGTGTAAAATAACCTTCAATTCAGTATCTGTATTCAGTGGAGGACAAAGGAGAAATAAGCCATTCAACAGCAGCTTGGTGGTGGTGGTGGTGGTGGTGGTTCTGCAGAGGTAATCAAGCCGGCTTGTGAGGGCTTCAAACTACATTTACATTTACATTTAAGTCATTTAGCAGACGCTCTTATCCAGAGCGACTTACAAATTGGTGCATTCACCTTATGACATCCAGTAGAATAGTCACTTTACAATAGTGCATCTAAATCTTAAAGGGGGGTGAGAAGGATTACTTATCCTATCCTTGGTATTCCTTAAAGAGGTGGGGTTTCAGGTGTCTCCGGAAGGTGGTGATTGACTCCGCTGTCCTGGCGTCGTGAGGGCGTTTGTTCCACCATTGGGGGCCAGAGCAGCGAACAGTTTTGACTGGGCTGAGCGGGAACTGTACTTCCTCAGTGGTAGGGAGGCGAGCAGGCCAGAGGTGGATGAACGCAGTGCCCTTGTTTGGGTGTAGGGCCTGATCAGAGCCTGTAGGTACTGAGGTGCCGTTCCCCTCACAGCTCCGTAGGCAAGCACCATGGTCTTGTAGCAGATGCGAGCGTCAACTGGAAGCCAGTGGAGAGAGCGGAGGAGCGGGGTGACGTGAGAGAACTTGGGAAGGTTGAACACCAGACGGGCTGCGGCGTTCTGGATGAGTTGTAGGGGTTTAATGGCACAGGCAGGGAGCCCAGCCAACAGCGAGTTGCAGTAGTCCAGACGGGAGATGACAAGTGCCTGGATTAGGACCTGCGCCGCTTCCTGTGTGAGGCAGGGTCGTACTATGCCGATGTTGTAGAGCATGAACCTACAGGAACGGGCCACCGCCTTGATGTTAGTTGAGAACGACAGGGTGTTGTCCAGGATCACGCCAAGGTTCTTAGCGCTCTGGGAGGAGGACACAATGGAGTTGTCAACCGTGATGGCGAGATCATGGAACGGGCAGTCCTTACCCGGGAGGAAGAGCAGCTCCGTCTTGCCGAGGTTCAGCTTGAGGTGGTGATCCGTCATCCACACTGATATGTCTGCCAGACATGCAGAGATGCGATTCTTCACCTGGTCATCAGAAGGGGGAAAGGAGAAGATTAATTGTGTGTCGTCTGCATAGCAATGATAGGAGAGACCATGTGAGGTTATGACAGAGCCATGTGACTTGGTGTATAGCGAGAATAGGAGAGGGCCTAGAACAGAGCCCTGGGGGACACCAGTGGTGAGAGCGCGTGGTGAGGAGACAGATTCTCGCCACGCCACCTGGTAGGAGCGACCTGTCAGGTAGGACGCAATCCAAGCGTGGGCCGCGCCGGAGATGCCCAACTCGGAGAGGGTGGAGAGGAGGATCTGATGGTTCACAGTATCGAAGGCAGTCGATAGGTCTAGAAGGATGAGAGCAGAGGAGAGAGAGTTAGCTTTAGCGGTGCGGAGCGCCTCCGTGATACAGAGAAGAGCAGTCTCAGTTGAATGACTAGTCTTGAAACCTGACTGATTTGGATCAAGAAGGTCATTCAGAGAGAGATAGCGGGAGAGCTGGCCAAGGACGGCACGTTCAAGAGTTTTGGAGAGAAAAGAAAGAAGGGATACTGGTCTGTAGTTGTTGACATCGGAGGGATTGAGTGTAGGTTTTTTCAGAAGGGGTGCAACTCTCGCTCTCTTGAGGACGGAAGGGACGTAGCCAGCGGTAAGGGATGAGTTGATGAGCGAGGTGAGGTAAGGGAGAAGGTCTCCGGAAATGGTCTGGAGAAGAGAGGAGGGGATAGGGTCAAGCGGGCAGGTTGTTGGGCGGCCGGCCGTCACAAGACGCGAGATTTCATCTGGAGAGAGAGGGGAGAAAGAGGTCAGAGCACAGGGTAGGGCAGTGTGAGCAGAACCAGCGGTGCCGTTTGACTTAGCAAACGAGGATCGGATGTCGTCGACCTTCTTTTCAAAATGGTTGACGAAGTCATCTGCAGAGAGGGAGGAGGGGGAGGAGGATTCAGGAGTGAGGAGAAGGTGGCAAAGAGCTTCCTAGGGTGAGAGGCAGATGCTTGGAATTTAGAGTGGTAGAAAATGGCTTTAGCAGCAGAGACAGAGGAGGAAAATGTAGAGAGGAGGGAGTGAAAGGATGCCAGGTCCGCAGGGAGGCGAGTTTTCCTCCATTTCCGCTCAGCTGCCCGGAGCCCTGTTCTGTGAGCTCGCAATGAGTCGTCGAGCCACGGGGCGGGAGGGGAGGACCGCGCCGGCCTGGAGGATAGGGGACATAGAGAGTCAAAGGATGCAGAAAGGGAGGAGAGGAGGGTTGAGGAGGCAGAATCAGGAGATAGGTTGGAGAAGGTATGAGCAGAGGGAAGAGATGATAGGATGGAAGAGGAGAGAGTAGCGGGGGGAGAGAGAGCGAAGGTTGGGACGGCGCGATACCATCCGAGTAGGGGCAGTGTGGGAGGTGTTAGATGAGAGCGAGAGGGAAAAGGATACAAGGTAGTGGTCGGAGACTTGGAGGGGAGTTGCAATGAGGTTAGTGGAAGAACAGCATCTAGTAAAGATGAGGTCGAGCGTATTGCCTGCCTTGTGAGTAGGGGGAAGGTGAGAGGGTGAGGTCAAAAGAGGAGAGGAGTGGAAAGAAGGAGGCAGAGAGGAATGAGTCAAAGGTAGACGTGGGGGAGGTTAAAGTCGCCCAGCACTGTGAGAGGTGAGCCGTCCTCAGGAAAGGAGCTTATCAAGGTATCAAGCTCATTGATGAACTCTCCGAGGGAACCTGGAGGGCGATAAATGATAAGGATGTTAAGCTTGAAAGGGCTGGTAACTGTGACAGCATGGAATTCAAAGGAGGCGATAGACAGATGGGTGAGGGGAGAAAGAGAGAATGACCACTTGGGAGAGATGAGGATCCCGGTGCCACCACCCCGCTGACCAGAAGCTCTCGGGGTGTGCGAGAACACGTGGGCGGACGAAGAGAGAGCAGTAGGAGTAGCAGTGTTGTCTGTGGTGATCCATGTTTCCGTCAGTGCCAAGAAGTCGAGGGACTGGAGGGAGGCATAGGCTGAGATGAACTCTGCCTTGTTGGCCGCAGATCGGCAGTTCCAGAGGCTACCGGAGACCTGGAACTCCACGTGGGTCGTGCGCGCTGGGACCACCAGATTAGGTGGCGCGGCCACGCGGTGTGGAGCGTTTGTATGGTCTGTGCAGAGAGGAGAGAACAGGGATAGACAGACACATAGTTGACAGGCTACAGAAGAGGCTACGCTAATGCAAAGGAGATTGAATGACAAGTGGACTGCACGTCTCGAATGTTCAGAAAGTTAAGCTTACGTAGCAAGAATCTTATTGACTAAAATGATTAAAATGATACAGTACTGCTGAAGTAGGCTAGCTGGCAGTAGCTGCGTTGTTGACACTACACTAATCAAGTCGTTCCGTTGAGTGTAATAGTTTCTGCAGTGCTGCTATTCGGGGGCTAGCTGGCTAGCTAGCAGTGTTGTTTACATTACGTTGCGTTAAAAAAATGACAATAGCTGGCTAGCTAACCTAGAAAATCGCTCTAGACTACACAATTATCTTTGACTACACCGATTGAGCGTTATTATGATAAACGCACAGAAACAGTCTTCTCTCACACAATGGCTTCCATTTTGTTGAGAACATTTTATTTGATTTATGTAATGGCATAACAGTGCTCTCTGTGTTGGATGTGTATGCTTTTGTTTGCTCGAGAAGTGACCTGCCTCTTCAGCGTGAACTTGCAGTTGTGAGATAGTCAGGCGCTTGCCAATACACGATTTGCAGTAGATAACTTTGTATCAACTATGTGTTGTTGCAACACAAAATAATAACAGGTAAACCTACGGGATTAGTTGACTCCCTGACCAACATATCCCAGATGAGGAATTTACAGCCTCTCATACAATTGCCTCCATTTAAGCCTGGGGCTAATAGAGGTTGATTGTTAATACACGTCTTAGAATCCCCTTAGATTAAATGTTTATACAGCGCATTAGATGGCAAGTGATTATTCATTTATTCATTTAAGCAGGCAAGTCAACTGAGAACCTGATCTCATTTTCCAAAGGATGCATAAGAGGCTGCAAAGACAAAGTTAACACAACACAAGACAGGGCAAGAGTATAACATATCAAACATCTAACAATGTGCCTTCAAACTCATTTTAGGTCGCTTGGGACAGGAGTAACTGTGAAATAACTCAAATGCACCAGTTTATTTTGAATGTCAGTCAGGTTAGTGTTAATTTAAACCCCACCGGCAAAAAGGCGTAGTTTACATAAGTACTTTATTTACATAAGTATTTAGACCCTTTGCTATGAGACTTGAAATTGAGCTAGTCAGAATTGAAGGATAGATGAACAGCCAAAGTACAGATAAATCCTTGTTGAAAACCTGCTCCAGAGCGCTCAGGACCTAAGACTGGGTCGAAGGTTCAACAACCCTAAGCACACAGCCAAGACAATGCAGGAGTGGCAAGTCTCAATGTCGGGACAAGTCTCTTAATGTCCTTCAGTGGCCCAGCCAGAGCCCGGAACTGAACCCGATCGAACATCTCTTGAGAGACTAGAAAATATCTGTGCAGCGACACTCCCCATCCAACTTGACAGAGCTTGAGAAGAATTACATCCAAAGTGCAGGGGTGCCAAGCTTTTAGTGTCATACCCAAGAAGACTCAAGGCTGTAATCGCTGCCAAAGGTGCATCAACAAAGTACTGAGTAAAGTGTCTGAACACTTATGTAAATGTAATATTTACGTTTCTTACTTTTAGTAACACTTCTTAAAATCTGCTTTTGCTTCGTCATTATGGGATATTGTGTGTAGATTGATGAGGGGAAAAAACTATTTAATCCATTTTAGAATAAGACTGTAACGTAGCAAAATGTGGAAAAAGTCAAGGGTGTCTGAATACTTTCCGAATGCACTGTATACTGTACAGCACATGTGGGCCCAAGCTGTGAGGAAGCAGTCACAGCACACCTGCATTCACTGTGGGGGAGTGATATGATGTCATAGAAGTGGGGGTGGCTAGTGAGATGGGGAGGGCCTTCAGGGGATATTGGCAGCGTATGAACTTCACACCTATCTGTTGTTTTTAATAGCAACGGCTTGTTTGCTGTTCACAACACCCAAGTACTAATAGATATTCCCAGCATTGTCGTATCCTCTATTCCCTTTCTCCAATCTCTTACCCTTTCTTTCATCACACACATTCATCACTTTACACTCTTGTCTGGCTTTTTGCTCATCTGAGAGACTGAAAATACCTCCATTTCCTCTCTCCACAGGAGATGGACTGGCAGAAATGAAAGAGACTCTTTTCAATCAAGAAGCTTAATAATAAGGTGTGGGTGTGCTAACTCTGTCAGAACTGCTGATCTCAGTACCCAAAACCATGTCTGTATTTTATGATGCACTTGTGATCAGTGTCATCTGGTTGTATGATTGGTTCACATCTGAGTGATGAAAGGTCCTAATAAAGTCTCTCTTACTTTCTCTCTCTGTTTCTCATTCTCTATGTCTCACACCCTCCCGCTCTGTTTGGGATGGCAGTTTGGTAGGCTAAGTGTTGCATAGACCCTTTGGGCACAAATTTAATGCATGCCTCCTGAATTAATTAGAGACATAAAAACCTCTCTCTTTAAGGAATTATAAAAAGGAAACTGTCAGTCACAGGAAAATTACATTTTAGTGTTCCCTGTCTCTCGTTGACAGAGCGTGAAAATTGTCTCGTTATCTGTAGATATGAAGAAAAACATTGAATACACATCCAAATATGACTCATACAAGAAAGTAATTTGGAATGGAATGGAATGGTTAGTATTTGAATGGTGTCAGTTCTTGAATTGGGCCAAAACCAGTTTTCCATTCCAGTACCTCGAGGTCTGAGTAATTTCACATGATGCATCTCACTTATCCAATTTTCATGGCCTAAATGTTATCATTCTTTAAGTAGAAATGATCAAAATGCCAGCAGTCTACTGCAACACGTGTTGCATATACCATCTAGATGTTTTCGAAAAACCTGAAAAAAAGGGTAGGTTCTCATATCACATTAATTTTTTCAATCTACAGCAACTCTTATAGAAATGTCTCTCTTTCTGAGAACTCTGTCGACATACTCCTACAGACTAAACAGTCGCTGTGTTTATTATAACAACAACAACAATATGCAGTAAGATGCATGGACATGAGTGAGATATGCTCTCAATCAATTCACACTGATAGTCAGTGTGCTTGGACTGATGTGTGTACAGCCAGAGACCACTCATGCTGCTGGCTTCTGTCGACCAGACGCAGCCCCGCCGTGTCCAAATATATAGCCCCTGCAAAATGCACACGGCCACCTCTGACACATAGAGGGCTGGACGTGGGCCCAGACACACAGATGTAGCTGGCTGGAGAGCCGTCCACATTCCATGCTGCCTTGCTCACTAGGACCTTATCCTCTTTTATAATGTTCTGTTTTGGTCATTACGATTTTCTGCGATTTCTTAATGTTTGACGGTTTGAGAGAAAAAAATTGGCGTTAATTTGTTAATTATTGGTGCAGTAATTACAAAATCCCGTTCTGCGACAGGAGCCTCGGAATTCAGCGTTTAATTAACCCTGTAATCACAGCATCTGGAGCGTATTACCATTTCTATGAGCGACTGCAGGGGAATGAGAGAAATACCATTTTAGGCCCAGCATTTTCACCTGTGCCATTGCAAAAGCTTATGTCAGACATGTTTTTTGTATTTATCTACATAGTATTTTGTGTGTTTTGACGTGATATTTTATTCCTCCTCGGGTAGTTACACAGGCTAATAATACATGTTCTTTTCCAATGAAGTATTGGAGGTGTGAGCGATGGTGGTTGTGTGACTGACTGACATTCACACCCACAACCTCTCTAATGTTGTACATACCTAATCAATACCACATTACCTACATACCTAATAAATACCACATTACATACATACCTAATCAATACCACACTACCTACATACCTAATCAATACCACACTACCTACATACCTAATCAATACCCCCTCACCTAATCAATACCACACCTACCTACATACCTAATCAATACCACACCTACCTACATACCTAATCAATACCACACTACCTACAGTGCCTTGCGAAAGTATTCGGCCCCCTTGAACTTTGCGACCTTTTGCCACATTTCAGGCTTCAAACAAAGATATAAAACTGTATTTGTTTGTGAAGAATCAACAACAAGTGGGACACAATCATGAAGTGGAACGACATTTATTGGATATTTCAAACTTTTTTAACAAATCAAAAACTGAAAAATTGGGCGTGCAAAATTACTCAGCCCCTTTACTTTCAGTGCAGCAAACTCTCTCCAGAAGTTCAGTGAGGAACTCTGAATGATCCAATGTTGACCTAAATGATTAATGATGATAAATTCAATCCACCTGTGTGTAATCAAGTCTCCGTATAAATGCACCTGCACTGCAATAGTCTCAGAGGTCCGTTAAAACCGCAGAGAGCATCATGAAGAACAAGGAACACACCAGGCAGATCGGAGATACTGTTGTGAAGAAGTTTAAAGCCGGATTTGGATACAAAAAGATTTCCCAAGCTTTAAACATCCCAATGAGCACTGTGCAAGCGATAATATTGAAATGGAAGGAGTATCAGACCACTGCAAATCTACCAAGACCTGGCCGTCCCTCTAAACTTTCAGCTCATACAAGGAGAAGACTTATCAGAGATGCAGCCAAGAGGCCCATGATCACTCTGGATGAACTGCAGAGATCTACAGCTGAGGTGGGACACTCTGTCCATAGGACAACAATCAGTCGTATATTGCACAAATCTGGCCTTTATGGAAGAGTGGCAAGAAGAAAGCCATTTCTTAAAGATATCCATAAAAAGTGTTGTTTAAAGTTTGCCACAAGCCACCTGCGAGACACACCAAACATGTGGAAGAAGGTGCTCTGGTCAGATGAAACCAAAATTGAACTTTTTGGCAACAATGCAAAACTTTATGTTTGGCGTAAAAGCAACACAGCTCATCACCCTGAACACACCACCCCCACTGTCAAACATGGTGGTGGCAGCATCATGGTTTGGTCCTGCTTTTCTTCAGCAGGGACAGGGAAGATGGTTAAAATTGATGGGAAGATGGATGGAGCCAAATACAGGACCATTCTGGAAGAAAACCTGATGGAGTCTGCAAAAGACCTGAGACTGGGACAGAGATTTTGTCTTCCAACAAGACAATGATCCAAAACATAAAGCAAAATCTACAATGGAATGGTTCAAAAATAAACAAATCCAGGTGTTAGAATGGCCAAGTCAAAGTCCAGACCTGAATCCAATCGAGAATCTGTGGAAAGAACTGAAAACTGCTGTTCACAAATGCTCTCCATCCAACCTCACTGAGCTCGAGCTGTTTTGACCCCAAGCGACTTACAGCTGTAATCGCAGCAAAAGGTGGCGCTACAAAGTATTAACTTAAGGGGGCTGAATAATTTTGCACGCCCAATTTTTCAGTTTTTGATTTGTTAAAAAAAGTTTGAAATATCCAATAAATTTCGTTCCACTTCATGATTGTGTCCCACTTGTTTTTGATTCTTCACAAAAAAAGGCAGTTTTATATCTTTATGTTTGAAGCCTGAAATGTGGCAAAAGGTCGCAAAGGGGCCGAATACTTTCGCACGGCACTGTACATACCTAATCAGTGTGTTTTGTCTGAGAGGCATCACTCTTTAATCCCTTTTCTTCTTTCCTGCTCTTTCTGTCGCGGTTTGAACTGTTGATTACGATCCGACTGTTTGATGTCAGGCAGATAATTACATTGAACTGCCTGGCGGGGAGACACGTTCCAGGCGTTGTTCGTTTTCGGCGTGCGTCGGTCGGAGCCTCCGGGTTCGTCTCTGTCTTTACTCTGTCAGAAATGCCTGTGATCTGCCTTATCTGGCCTCTGAGGTCTGTCATTGGTCCACTGTGTCACTGTTAATAAAATCTGAAGTGACAGCCCCATTCGTACCCTTAAAGGATGCCAACTGATGAGGATGTCACTCACAAGCTTTTTCATGTTGCGACTGACTGTAATAATATCACACTGCACTCAGTGCGCTCCATAGACGTACTATCAGGGGGCAGCAGTAGCTAAAGAGGCGTTGCGATGGCGTGGGTGAAATAATGGTGATGATCGGGATACGACGAGCAGTCTCAATGCACCTCTGCTCCTGCGTCTGGTGAATCTCTGAGAAAAGAGCCCTCTTGTGTAGGGTGGAAAGACCGGCATAGCCTCATGATCAACTTGTGCACTTAAAGAACCCTTCATTCCTCTGACTAACTGCTTCTGGTGGCTATGGTCAGGATCTAAACCAGGGTTCCCCAACCCTATTCCTGGATAACTACCCTCCTGTAGGTTTTCGCTGCCACCCCAGTTGTAACTAACCAGATTCAATTTATCAACCAGCTAATTATTAGAATCAGGTGCGCTAGATGTGGGTTAGACAGTAGCGCTCCAGGAAAGGGGTTGGAGAGCCCTGATCTAAAGTATGCCTGCAATTAAAACATAGCTATATGACCACCTTGAAGTAGAAGAATAGTTATCTACTTTGAACTTTTTTGCTTCTCATTTGAATATTTTATCATAGCTAACGTGAAAACCAGTTATTGCTTTTGCCAGTAGAGAGGACTGCAATGGTTGTAATGACACTGTTGAGTCAGACGGGCAACGGACAAAGACAGCAATGCATTCTAAATGAGGGGCCTACAATAACCGTTCGCGACTCACAAAAGAGTTGACTTGCCTCTGAGGTGTAATGTAGATTTTTGCCCAATCCGGTAAAGAGCAGATGGCTGAGGTTGTGTGATTGATTGGCCTGATTGCCTCCCCATCTCAAAGAGACAAAGAGTACTTGCAAAAAGTACCATATGCATGAACGTTGCAGAGCATATGTTGCTATCTCCATGGAACGTAACAAAGTCAGTCGTGTAATGAGGTTTCTTGTCAAAGCATCCATGCACTTCAACCTGGATGCTGGCACAGACCTGGACTTCAGTCACAGTCCAGAAGGTTCAACTTTAGCCATGAAATTGTAAAGGATGATATGATTCACCTGTGCCATCGTTGATGATTCATGATTCATTACACAAGTCACAACCCAACCTCATGCTGAATAGAAGTACAAATTACTACCCTGACACAGAAGTGGTGTATTACTTCTATTGGCTCTCGGGACATTGGTGTCTATGACCTCAGTCATTACAATGAAACTGATTAAAACCGTGTCAATGCACCATTGGCTATACAGCATGAGCGGAAGCTACTATTATTCATCACCCATTCCTTAGTCACTTGTTCGGTGGAGAATAGAGCACAGGGTCAAGATTATTCGAGGTTATGGGGTTTTACGAATGAGAGAAAGAGTACACTACTGTTGGTATAGACTTTTTACAACAATAAAAAACATTGATAGAATGTTGAAGCAATGTTTACTGACAAAAGCCCGAAGTGGGCCGGGTCCTCCGAAGACAGAGCGAGGCCTTATGGGAGCGTGGGCCTGTGGGTAGTACCCTTCACAATGGAAAATGTATCTGTGTATTTAAAGTATCATTCCGTAGGAGCAAGCAACTGAAAATCAATAGAATGTTAGTAGCCTTCAAGCAAGACTGATTATCTTTCAACGGATGTAAAGAATCTCTGTCTCAAATTGAATAACCTCTAAACTCCCACACACCATGAGCAGACTGTGCGTGAAAGGGTAACTGGCTGTGTTAAGCCTAGTATGTAACAGTATAGGCTTACCCACCGCAGCGAGGCAACCTGCACTGTCACTGTATACTGTATATTTCCTTTTGAAAAGAGTTCATTTTCAAATGTATTGCATTTAGGCCTTGTCATTGAAGTTCACATAGTGTTTTGAACTACTTGAATGAAAATTTCCCAGCACGTGTCAAGTTCTGACCTTAGTTCCTTTGTTATGTCTTTGTTTTAGTATGGTCAGGGGGTGAGTTGGGTGGGTTGTCTATGTTCCGTTTTCTATGTTGTGTTTTTGCGTTTGGCCTGGTATGGTTCTCAATCAGAGGCAGGTGTCGTTAGTTGTCTCTGATTGAGAATCATACTTAGGTAGCCTTTTCCCACTTGTGTTTTGTGGGTGTTTATTTTCTGTGTCTGTGTTTTCTGTGTTTCGGTTGGTATTTTCACGTGTCGTTTATTGTTTTGTTTCAGTGTTCGCTTGTAAATAAAGAGCATGAACACGTACCACGCTGCGCATTGGTCCTCTGATCCTTCTTACTACTCCTCCTCAGAAGAGGAGGATGACGACCGTTACAACATGAAGGGGAATGGGTTTCCAGGACGCCAACAATTTCCTCAAACATGGTGTCACAATGTACTCTTGTTCCATCTCCTCAACATCCTATAGGTGCAATGAATATGCCACATAAGGTGCATATTAGGTCTTCAAAACTGTAGTCAATAGGCTGCATGAAGTTGTAATGGAAAGGGTTTTGAGCTGTCATAAATGTGTTTCCAAAAAGCTTCTCAGAAATACACAATGTTTCTCAGGGTGGCGTTCACCTCTTACTAATTACATTTTCTGTGTAGCTGCTCCAATCACTGGACTTATTTCTCCTAAGGATCCGCCCCTTCTTTTCAATTTTTGCCTAAAATGACATACCCAAATCTAAAAAGTGACATACCCAAACTTCCTGTAACTGAGGCCCTGAAGAAAGGATATGCATATTATTGGTACCATTTGAAAGGAAACACTTTGAAGTTTGTGGAAATGTGAAAGGAATGTAGGCGAATATAACACAATAGATCTGGTTAAAGATAATAGAAAGAAAAAAACAACCGTTCTTTTGTATTTTTTTGTACCATCATCTTTGAAATGCAAGAGAAAAGCCATAATGTATTATTCCAGCCCAGCTGCAATTTGTTTGTGAAACATTTTAGACTGATCCAATGAACCATTGAGTTTCTGTTCAAAAAGTTGCATTGAGACTGCCCAAATATGCCTAATATATTTATTAACTTCTTGCGTCCCGGATCCGGTATCGTGACTACAGCCTCAAGCTCATTACCATAACGCAACGTTAACTATTCATGAAAATCGCAAATGAAATGAAATTAATCTATTTGCTCTCAAGCTTAGCCTTTTGTTAACAACACTGTCATCTCAGATTTTCAAAATATGCTTCTCAACCATTGCAAAACAAGCATTTGTGTAACAGTATTGATAGCTAAAGTAGTATTTAGCGTTAGCATTCAGCAGGCAACATTTTCACAAAAAACAGAAAAGCATTCAAATAAAATCATTTACCTTTGAAGAACTTCGGATGTTTTCAATGAGGAGACTCTCAGATAGCAAATGTTCAGTTTTCCTGAAAAATTATTTGTTTAGGACAAATCGCTCCGTTTTCTGCGTCACGTTTAGCTACGAAAAAAAACCTGTATCCAGGATTGTGTAAATCTATCCGCAAGCTCATTAGCATAACACAACGTTAACTATTCATGAAAATCGCAAATGAAATGAAATTAATCTATTTGCTCTCAAGCTTATTAGCCTTTTGTTAACAACACTGTCATCTCAGATTTTCAAAATATGCTTTTGCACCATAGCTAAACAAGCATTTGTGTAACAGTATTGGTAGCCTAGCATAGGATTATACCTCTCTTTCAGCATGCAACATTTTCACAAAAAACAGAAAAGTATTCAAATAAAATAATTTACCTTTGAAGAACTTCAGATGTTTTCAATGAGGAGACTCCCAGTTAGATAGCAAATGTTCCGTTTTTACAAAAAATATTACTTGTGTCGACTAATCGCTCCGTTTTGTTCATCACGTTTGGGTAAGGAAAAATAATAATAATAATTAAGTCATTAAAACGCGAACTTTTTTCCAAATGAACTCCATAATAGACAGAAACATGGCAAACCAATGTTTAGAATCAATCCTCAAGGTGTTTTTCACATATCTATCGACGATAAAATCCATCGTGGCAGTTGACTTTCTCTTCTGAAGAAATGGAACGCGCATGGACCTACAGATTACGCAATAATTTCGACACAGGACACCGGGCGGGACACCAGGTAAATGTAGTCTCTTATGGTCAATCTTCCAATGATATGCCTACAAACATGTCACAATGCTGCAGACACCTTGGGGAAACGACAGAAAGGGCAGGCTCATTCCTGGCGCATTCAGAGCCATATAAGGAGACATTGGAACACAGCGCCTTCAGAATCTGGGGCATTTCCTGTATGAAACTTCATCTTGGTTTCGCCTGTATCATTAGTTCTGGGGCACTCACAGATAATATCTTTGCAGTTTTGGAAACGTCAGAGTTTTGTCTTTCCAAGGCTGTCAATTCCATGCATAGTCGAGCATCTTTTCGTGACAAAATATTGCGCTTAAAACGGGCACGTCTTTTTATCCAATAATGACATAGCGCCCCCATAGGTTGAAGAGGTTAATAACTTTTCATGTTCAAAACTGTGCACTCTCCTCAAACAATAACATTGTATTATTTCACTGTAATAGCTTGTCACGAACATCGTCTCGAAACTGTCCTGACCAAGGTACAGCGTGGTGAGCGTACATTTTTTCCTTTCTTTTTTAAATGTCGCCAACCAAACAATAAACAACAAAAATGAACGTGAAGCTCCTTAAGGCTATACATGCATTAAACGAAGACAACAACCCACAAATGAGAAAAGGAAAAAAGGCTGCCTAAGTATGATTCCCAATCAGAGACAATGATAGACAGCTGTCCCTGATTGAGAATCATACCTGGCCAAAAACAAAGAACCAGAAAGCATAGACTTTCCCACCCGAGTTACACCCTGACCAAACAAACATAGAGAATAAAAGGATCTCTACGGTCAGGGCGTGACATAGCTACTGTAAATTGGACAGTGCAGTTAGATTAACAATAATTTAAGCTTTCTGACATTATCAGATATGTCTATGTCCTGGGGTCCAACTCATCGAAAAAATAACCATCACAATTTGGTTGAGGTCGGGTGATTGTGAAGGCCAGGTCATCTGATGGAGCACTCCATCACTCTCCTTCTTGGACAAATAGCCCTAACACAGCCTGTTGAAAAGCAAATGATAGTCCCACTAAGTGCAAACTAGATGGGATGGCATAACGCTGCAGAATTCTGTGGTAGCCATGCTGCTTAAGTGTGCCTTGAATTCTAAATAAATCACTGAAAGTGTCACCAGCAAAGCACCCCCACACCATCACACCTCCATGCTTCACGGTGGGAACTACACATGAGAAGATCATCACAAAGACATGGAGGTTGGAACCAAACATCTCAAATTTGGAAGGACAGGTTTCCACTGGTCTAATGTCCATTGCTTGTGTATCTTGGCCCAAGCACGTCTCTTCTTATTATTTACAGTATGTCCTTTAGTAATTGTTTTTTTCTAGCAATTCAACCATGAAGACCTGATTCACGCAGTCTCCTCTGAAGAGTTGATGTTGAGATGTGTCTGTTACTTCAACTATGTGAAGCATTTATTTGGGCTGCAATCTGGGTCTTCCTGTGGCTGTTAAAGAAACTTGAAAAGTTATTGAAATTTTCCGGATTGACTGACCTTCATGTCTTCAAGTAAGGACGGACTTTCGTTTCTCTTTGCTTATTTGAGCTGTTCTTGCCATAACATGGACTTGGTATTTTACCAACATCAACTGACTTTCTTCTGTATACCACCCCTACCCTCTCACAACACAACTGATTGGCTCAAACACATTAAGAAGGAAATAAATTCCACAAATTAACAAGGCAGCTTTTAACTTTTAATCTGTTAATTGAAACGTATTCCAGGTGACTACCTCGTGAACCTGGTTGAGAGAATGCCAAGTGTGTGCAAAGCTGTCATCAAGGCAAAGGGTGGCTACATTGAAGAATCTAAAACATATTTTGATTTGTTTAATACTTTAGTTACTGCATGATTCCATATGTGATTCCATACGTGTTAAAACTATACTTTGGTATTTGTTTAATTAGTCCACTGTTGATACAGTTGATATAGTTTTTGAGTGGATTTTTCCTTTAAGCAGCTAAGGATGTAGAGTCAAGTGTTTTCTGGGTAGTTATTTGGACACTAAATACAATTACCATTGACACAGTACATGATGTTGTAAAGACATAGTTTGTCAACGGGAGATAAATAGAACTGTATTGTCTTGATAAAGCTGCTATACGTACACCTTATGTCCATTTAAGTGTGCCACTTTTCACAAAAGATCACAATTTTTTTATAGAACCTCTAGAACAGTCATTTTCAAGAAATCACTCTCACCATCTTTATTCTCCTAAATGTTCACCCATTAAATAAAGTTCTGATAAACCACTAAAGTTCCAATCCTTTAAAGTTCACTTTGGATGTTCTAAACATCTTTGAACAGTCTAGATCATTCAAGCCACCATAGTGATGCCATTATCAGTGTTTCACATCCCTCAGAGGGGATATGGCATGTTAATGTTCAATACAGCATTCGTTTGTCCCAGATGTGCTCCATGACATAACATGTTGTGCAAAAATGAAATCACACAAAAAAATGTCATGTGTTTCCAAATGACTTTCCTGCCAAATAACATACACTGTAGCTGGGACAAACTTCAAAGAGTGACTTAGGGGGGGAATGGCATTGGTTTGGGTGGTGCTTCCCATACTGCTAATTCAATTAGCAATGCAGCTGTGGATGACTGACATCATTCTCACATGTTTACAAGGAACAGGGAAAAAACGCTTGTTCTCATAAATGCACCAATCTAACACAAGGTTGATTCATAAGGGAGTGTCTGTCTTTGTTTTGCATGAAGGCTTGCACACTTTTGGAACAAGATTCAAAGATCTAGAAATTGGAGTGAGTAATGTATATTAGTGCCTTCGGGAAATTATTCAGAACCCTTGACTTTTTACAGCCTTATTTTAAAATGGATTAAATAAATGTGTTCTCTCTGCAATCTACACACAATACCCCATGATGACAAAATGAAAGCAGGTTTTCAAAAATGTTTGCAAATGTACAGTGGGGCAAAAAAAGTATTTAATCAGCCACCAATTGTGCACGTTCTCCCACTTAAAATGATGAGAGAGGCCTGTAATTTTCATCATAGGTACACTTCAACTATGACAGACAAAATGAGAATAAAAAAATCCAGAATATCACATTGTAGGATTTTTTATGAATTTATTTGCAATTATGGTGGAAAATAAGTATTTGGTCAATAACAAAAGTTTCTCAATACTTTGTTATATACCCTTTGTTGGCAATGACAGAGGTCAAACATTTTCTGTAAGTCTTCACAAGGTTTTCACACACTGTTGCTGGTATTTTGGCCCATTCCTCCATGCAGATCTCCTCTAGAGCAGTGATGTTTTGGGGCTGTAGCTGGGCAACACGGACTTTCAACTCCCTACAAAGATTTTCTATGGGGTGAGATCTGGAGACTGGCTAGACCACTCCAGGACCTTGAAATGTTGCCCAGGCGGTGTGTTTGGGATAATTGTCATGCTGAAAGACCCAGCCATGTTTCATCTTCAATGCCTTTGCTGATGGAAGGTGGTTTTCACTCAAAATCTCATGATACATGGCCCCATTCATTAATTCCTTTACACGGATCAGTAGTCCTGGTCCCTTTGCAGAAAAACAGCCCCAAAGCATGATGTTTCCACCCCCATGCTTCACAGTAGGTATGGTGTTCTTTGGATGCAACTCAGCACTCTTTGTCCTCCAAACACGACGAGATTAGTTTTTACCAAAAAGTTATACTTTGGTTTTGTCTGACCAAATGACATTCTCCCAATCTTCTTCTGGATCATCCAAATGCTCTCTAGCAAACTTCAGATGGGCCTGGACATGTACTGGCTTAAGCAGGGGGACACGTCTGGCACTGCAGGATTTGAGTCCCTGGTGGCGTAGTGTGTTACTGATGGTAGGCTTTGTTACTTTGGCTCCCAGCTCTCTGCAGGTCATTCACTAGGTCCCCCCGTGTGGTTCTGGGATTTTTGCTCACCGTTCTTGTGATCATTTTGACCCCACGGGGTGAGATCTTGCGTGGAGCCCCAGATCGAGAGAGATTATCAGTGGTCTTGTATGTCTTCCATTTCCTAATAATTGCTCCCACAGTTGATTTCTTCAAACCAAGCTGCTTACCTATTGCAGATGCAGTCTTCCCAGCCTGGTGCAGGTCTACAATTTTGTTTCTGGTGTTCTTTGACAGCTCGTTGGTCTTGGCCATAGTGGAGTTTGGAGTGTGACTGATTGAGGTTGTGGACAGGTGTCTTTTATACTGATAACAAGTTCGAACAGGTGCCATTAATACAGGTAACGAGTAGAGGACAGAGGAGCCTCTTAAAGAAGAAGTTACAGGTCTGTGAGAGCCAGAAATCTTGCTTGTTTGTAGGTGACCAAATACTTATTTTCCACCATAATTTGCAAATTCATTCATTAAAATCCTACAATGTGATTTTCTGGATTTTTTTTCTTCATTTTGTCTATCAGAGTTGAAGTGTACCTATGATGAAATACCTATACCTTACATAAATATTCAGATCCTTTACACAGTACTTTGTTGAAGCACCTTCGGCAGTGATTAAAGCCTTGAGACTTCTTGGATATGACGCTACAAGCTTGACACATCTGTATTTGGAGAGTTTCTCCCATTCCTCTCTGCAGAGAGAAAAACAAAATATCTCATTACACAATGAGTAACAATACCTTGACTATATACACAGGGAACCACTACAGAGTTAATGTGCAGGGTTACGAGGTAATTGAGGTAGATATGTACATATAGGTAGGGATAAAGTGACTAGGCAAGAGAATAGATGATAAACAGTAGCAGCAGTGTATGCTGTAAATCAAAAGAGTTAGTGAAAAAAATAGTCAATGCAGAAAGTTAAATAGCTAACCAATAGCTACCCGGACTAACTATTAAGTAGTCTTATGGCTTGGGGGTAGTAGCTGTTCAAGGTCCTGTTGGTTCCAGACTTGGTGCATCAGTACTGTTTGAGGTGCGGAAGCAGAGAGAACAGCCTTCCTCTGAAACCGCCTGGTATAGAGGTACTGGATGGCACAGAGCTCGGCCCCAGTACTGGTCGGAGTCCGAGCAGTTGCCATACCAGGCAGTGATGCAACTCATCAAGATGCTCTAAATGCTGCAGCTTAAAAACTTTCTGAAGATCTGTGAAAAGCATGATCACACAGTCATCCGGAAGAGCTGGTGCTCTCATGCATGTTTCAGTGTTACTTGCCTTGAAGCGAGCATAGAAGTAATTTAGCTCGTCTGGTCGGCTCGTGTCACTGGGCAGTTCTCGGCTGTGCTTCCCTTTGTAGTCTGGCAAGCCCTGCCACATCCGAAGAGTGTCAGAACCGGTGTATTATGATTCAATCTTAGTCCTGTATTGACGCTTTGACTGTTTGATGGTTCGTCGGAGTGCATAGCGGCATTTCTTATAAGCTTCTGGGTTAGAGTCCCACACCTTGAAAGTGGCAGCTCTACCCTTGCTCAGTGCGGATGTTGCCTGTAATCCATGGCTTCTGGTTGGGCTATGTAAGTACGGTCACTGTGGGGACGACTTCATCGATGCACTTATTGACGAAGCCAGTGACTGATGTGGCATACTCCTCAGTGCAATCGGAAGAATTCCAGAACATATTCCAGTCTGTGCTCGCAAAACAGTTTCGTAGCTTAGCATCCGCTTCATCAGACCATTTTCGCATTGAGCGTGTCACTGGTACTTTGTTAGAATTTTAGCTTGTAAACAGCAATCAGGAAGATAGAGTCACGGTCCGATCTGCCAAATGGAGGGTGAGGGAGAACATTGTATGCTTTTCTGTGTGGAGTAAAGTCGATCTAGAGTTTTTAGCCTTTAGTTGCACCAATGACATGCTGGTAAAAATGAGGTATGACGGATTCCAATTTCCCTGCAATAAAATCTCTGGATGTGCATTTTCTTGTTTGCTTATGGCCATATACAGCTCATTGAGTTGGTCTTAGTGCATTGGTTTGTGGTGGTAAATACAAAAATATAGAGCAAAACTCCTTTCGTAAGTTTTATGGTCTGCAGCTTATCATGAGATATTCTAAGTCGGGTGAGCAAAACCTTGAGAAATCTCACACCAGCTGTTGATGACAAAGACACACACATCTCCCACTTTAACCTTACCCGAAGCTGCCGTTCAGTCTTGATATTGCATAGAAAAACCTTGAGAAATCTCACACCAGCTGTTGATAACAAAGACACACACATCTCCCACTTTAACCTTACCCGAAGCTGCCGTTCAGTCTTGATATTGCATAGAAAAACCAGCTGGATGTATGGTTGAAGTCGGAAGTATACATACACTTAGGTTGGAGTCATTAAAACTCGTTTTCAACCACTCCACAAATGTATAGTAGTTTGTTTTGGCAAGTCGGTTAGGACATCTACTTCGTGCATAACACAAGTAATTTTTTCAAAAATAGTTTACAGACAGATTATTCCACTTATAATTCACTATATCACAATTCCAGTGGGTCACAAGTTAAACGACACTAAGTTGACCCTGCCTTTAAACAGCTTGGAAAATTCAAAAAAAATATTTATTAGCTTTAGAAGCTTCTTATAGACTAATTGACACCATTTGAGTCAATTGGAGGTGTACCTGTAGATGTATTTCAAGGCCTACCTTCAAATCCAGTGTCTTTTTGCTTGACATCGGAAAATCAAAAGAAATCAGCCAAGACCTCAGAAAAAATTTAGAACTCCACAAGTTTGGTTCATCCTTGGCAGCAATTTCCAAACGCCTGAAGGTACCACGTTCATCTGTACAAACAATAGTAAGCAAGTATAAACACCATGGGACCACGCAGCCATCATACCGCTCAGGTAGGAGATGCGTTCTGTCTCCTAGAGATGAATGTACTTTGGTGCGAAAAGTGCAAATCAATCCCAGATCAACAGCAAAGGACCTTGTGAACATGCTGGAGGAAACATGTACAAAAGTATCTATATCCACAGTAAAACGAGTCCCATATCGATATAACCTGAAAGGCCGCTCAACAAGAAAGAAGCCACTCTAAAACCGCCATAAAAAAGCCAGACTACGGTTTGCAACTGCACATGGGGACAAAGATCGTACGTTCTCTGGTCTGATGAAACAAAAATAAACTATTTGGCCATAATGACCATCGTTATGTTTGGAGGAAAAAGGGGGAAGCTTGCAAGCCGAAGAACACCATCCCAACCATGAAGCACGGTAGTGGCAGCATCATGTTGTGGTGATGCTTTTCTGCAGGAGGGACTGGTACACTTCATAAAATAGATTATCATGCGGAAGGAAAATTACGTGGATATATTGAAGCAACATCTCAAGACATCAGTCAGGAAGTTAAAGCTTGGTTGCAAATGGGTCTTCCAAATGGACAATGACCCCAAGCAAACTTCCAAAGTTGTGGCAAATTGGCTTAAGGACAACAAAGTCAAGCTATTGGAGTGGCCATCATAAAGCCCTGACCTCAATCCTATAGAAAATGTGTGGGCAGAACTGAAAAAGCGTGTGCGAGCAAGGAGGCCTACAAACCTGACTCAGTTACACCACCTCTGTCAGGAGGAATGGGCCAAAATTCCCCAAACTTATTGTGGGAAGCTTGTGGAAGGCTACCTGAAACATTTGAACCAAGTTATACAATTTAAAGGCAATGCTACCAAATACTAATTGAGTGTATTTAAATGTCTGACACACTGGGAATGTGATGAAAGAAATAAGGCTGAAATAAATAATTCTCTCTACAATTATTCTGATGTTTCACATTCTTAAAATAAAGTTGTGATCCCAACTGACCTAGAACAGGAAATTTTTACTCAGATTAAATGTCAGGAATTGTAAAAACTGAGTTGAAATGTATTTGGCTAAGGTGTATGCAAACTTCCGACTTCAACTGTATATTATCCATGTCCTTGTTCAGACACAACTCAGAGAAACATAGGATATCACAGTTCTTCAGGTCATGTTAATATGATAGTCTTGTGGCTATACCGGTCTGCGACAGTGGAATTGGATGGAATTATGTTGAAATAAGACCTTCACTGAGTGGCTTAACATTCTGATTAAAATGCTGATTAGCACTCCCTTGTCAATCACGCTTTAATGCTACCAAACTCCAATGAGGCATTTCTCACCTAGCGTTTATGATGTGGCCTCAACCCTTCTGAATATTGCAGGAAATGCTAACTATTCCCTATTAGGTGACTGTTCATGAATCAGGCGTGTGTAACACAATGAAGTATTTGCTCTTACCAATCCAGAAGATTGTCAACTGTAGCTGAAGTTTTGTTCAAACAGGAAAAGCAGGTGTGGTTCTTGAAGACAGCAGCATCTCTGTCTGTCTGTTTCCCTTTCCAGCAGGTTACTGCTGCTACCAATCAGAGCATACAATAGATTCATTCAAATGTACCAATAGGAAAGCATACAGATTTCACATGACTACCGTAATTATTCTAATTAGGACACATCGACCCTGTTACACATACTGTAGCTAGTTGGCTTTTATAAAACGTTCCATTCTGTGTGAGCTGTGTACAAGTGGCCCCAAAATGCAAAAAGGCTGGTGGGAGGAGCTATATGAGGACAGGCTCCTTGTTATGGCTGGAATAGAATACATGGAACGGAGTCAAATGTGGTTTCCAAATGTATGGTGTGTTTTATACCATTCCATCTATTCCATTCCAGCCATTACAATGAACCCATCCTCCTATAGCTCCTCCCACCAGCCTCTTCTGGTTTCTAAGTGTGTGTTAGCCCTACAAAGCTTGTGGTCATGTATACAGTTAATAACAGTAAGTATACAGTTCGGAGGTGCAAACAACTCATTCTCAATCAGGATGGTCTGTCGATTATGGATATGCCTTCGTAAGTGGAAAAGTGTCCCCATACAGGCACAGTCACAGGTTGGGAATTAAGTCACATGGTGGGTAGGTGTTATACTGTATGTTTCAGAGGTAGCCATGCACACACACACACACACACACACACACACACACACACACACACACACACACACACACACACACACACACACACACACACACACACACACACACACACACACACACACACACACACACACACACACACACACACACACACACACACACACACACACAGACACCTGGGCTATGTGCACGTGAGGTCGAAAACCTGGGCTATGTGCATGTGAGGTTCTAGAACCTGGGCTATGTGTGTGTGAGGTTCTAGAACCTGGGCTATCTGTGTGTGTTAAAAGCTGCAACAGTAGTACCTTAAATCCTTCCAAAACAACTGGACACCACATATTATGAGGTATTGCTCCATGCCCTTCCAGTGCAGTTTGGGAGCCGTTTTTATACCCCTTTCCTTGATTTATTGTACGTCTCTTCTCCCTCGAGGAAGCTGACTATAGACCTTTGGTCAACAAGATAACTAATTAAATGCAATTACAGAGGGGTTGGAGAAGGCTAGGCTGAGTGCTTTGTCCTTGCACATTATAGGAACTTAAGCCACTAGCTAACATGCTCCACTGCCTTCAATCCCTACAGGCAAATAGCTAAGGTTATTGTCAAAACAGTCCACCAATGCACTAACTGAGGACAGTTCTGGGCGACGAGGTCATTTGCACCAATGGTCATTCATTAGCAATAAGCTCCTGTTTGTATGCAGTATTTCAACTGACTGACCTACTCATTATCAGTGAAGGATGTGTTTAGTAGTCAAATCTGGGCTTTTATTTATATACATTTACGGAGTACAATTAACGTGTTCATTTAAAAGAAAAAATACAATTGCATGGCTAGCTGTGTTTGATAGAGATTCAATTAAGCCAAACAAGTAAAATGTCTGTTTCCAGAAGTAGGCCGACTTTGCCCTAAAAACTGAAGGATCTGCCTGACTGTGAGGGGGGAGTCAACCTGTGTCTCTATCATGCTGCTCGTGCTAATTTCTATCAGGCATTACTGAGGCCTGGGTTAGGTGAGTGCTCTGACTTGGTTATTATTTTTTGCCGCCAGTTTATTCTCCCTTTAAAAATGAAAGCCCTCTCACCTTGGGCAGAAAAAACATACTATTCTTGTCTGCCTTCTCACTGCTACACTCACTGTGACAGCCTACCTCACAGACCAACACAGACACAGGTTTATATGCTACTGGGTAAATAATGAAATACTGTTTTAAATTGATTCCGTTCTAATGAATACCATAGTGTAGTTTGCTGTTTGGAGGGTTTGGGGAATATAATGAAAGTTAAGACTAGACAGAGGCAACATGAGCTATATAAAATGTGATTTTAATATCTGTAAGCAACCACCATCTAAATCAGTTCACATAACGCACAGTCATTTATAGACACATGCCAGGCATTAGGCTACTAATCAATGATCATCAATGATCATCAACTCCAATTCTCACTCTTGTGCTGGTCTACTCTTATGCTTGCCCTTTAAAGAAACTTTAAATATCACAGTCTAAAAAGAAAAGTTTCCCAGCAGTCAGGAAATTCAATTTGCACATTGGAGATAGGGAAGTGATCCCAGGATATTAGTCAGTCCAGTTTCACACTGGGCCTGGTCTTTCAATTAACAGCTATTTCCTTTCTCCAGATTATAAAACCTCATGTAGTGTTCAAAATCGATATAACTCCTCTTGGAAGATATGAACCTGTATGAATCTGCTCTTGTCACATAACTTTTATATTTTAATGATGGTATTTTTTCAGTCAGGATGGTATTTGTTCATTCTATTTGTTAATTCTCCTTGAATATGGTCTATTCAATGTATATTCTTACATGTATCCATGGATACAGTGCAATGCCACTTTCCGAATAGGCTACTTGAGGTGAACAATTCATTTTCGGCAGAAATGATCACTTAAGCAGCCATGGATTGTAAGAAAAGTACCCAAATTATCTGAGAAGTCATAGATCAGGGCAAATGAGGTTTGATATTGACCTGTGACATTCAACTACTAACACACAAAATTATTTTTTTTTAAATGTACTTGAGGCTCTCCCTGCACCAAAGAGTTGTAAAGATATAATATTTGCATAAAGGTCAGGAGTTCAGATACATGTGCATGTATGGCTCTGGAAGAGTTGTAATACTGCAGCACAGTGAGGTACATGGCTTCCTCTTACACATAATGCAATCCAGATATGCACCAATAGATTTGCATAGTTCAATTACACATGCGGCGAAACACAATCTGATAATAAATGATAAGTGTGAATGTGTGGGCCGCCGTTCTGTGAACAAATAGGTGCTGGGTTCAGGCACGACATATGAAGGCATCATTGTATAAACATCATTTATTTGCATTCTTCAACATGAGAAGAGCTATAATGCCACCTCTTAGTGCGTTTCAAGCCGCCAAATAACCATCACTGTGTGTGTTAAAAGGGATCAGGGTCAAGCTTCCCACTGGTGACAGTTAAACAAATGGGGTGAAAGCATGAATCGATGCCTCCACACAAGTGCTCTTACAGCGTCGGTACAGGAGAGAGAGTGCATGTTCCTAATGGAGCAGCAGCACTCCATCACAGAGATTATGTTGGAGATTTCAGCTGATTTCCCTGATGGATGAGTGTGTTGCATATTGTCATGGCACTGATGTGATCATGCTACATGCGGTCTGCCACCTGCCTCGTCTCTATGTTTCAAGGTCTGCAGAAAGGCCTGCGTTTAGAATATGGTAAAACAAAAAACTGCCTACATAGAAGAAAATGATCATGGTTTGATTAAGTGTCTGATGCATAGCCATTTCAAGTAGTGTACACACAAACCAGCTGGGTAAGATAACAGGTATCATTATGCCATATATCTGGGCCAAAAGTATATATATATTTATTTTCTATGATAGGCTACATGCCCGTTATTTAACTGACAAAGATCTGGTTCGGATTGAAACGTTGACAAGCAGTGAATTTGGGAGGAGAGTAAACAGTGTGAGGGCCTTCCTGTTCTTTACTGGTATTCTTTATTAGCCCAGCACCTACGTTTTTAAGGATGTGCGTCTGACTATTATTAACTTTTCTATAGGCTACATACCCATACCATAATCACAACTAGAGTACCTACATTTTAACAAATGTAGCGTCAACCAGGCTTTCACCTCTAGAACAAATGTAATCTATATCACAACAATAATATGTAGCACTTTGCATTTTAATTATATATATACGTACAAATACTATAGGCCTATTCTGGACAATCTACACACTATGTATAGATGTGTTACATTCTTGTTTCATAAGAACTGCATCATTCTGACGGCCAGGGCTATGTAAAATATTGTGTGAGCAATATGCTGTTTTAAATGTCTTCGAGGTAAAAGCAGTTGCCCCCTACTAAAGGCTGTGTTTACACAGGCAACCTAATTCTGCTCTTTTCCCATTTATTGGCAAAAGAGCTGATCTGATTGGTCAAAAGATGCAATTAGTGAAGAATTTGGCTGACTGTGTAAACAAAGCCGAATCCACTCCAGTAAAAAACCTTGGCTGCATTTAGACAGACAGCACAATTCTGATATTTTTGTCAGTAATTGGTATTTTGACCAATCAGATCAGCTCTGAAAAATATCAGATGTGAAAAGATCTGATGTGATTTGCCAAAATACCAATTAGTAAAAATAATATCAGAATTGGTCTGCCTTTGTAAACACAGCCTTACATACCAGACATTTCCAAAGTTTGATCTTCTGGTTAAGATGCTCCTACTGTAATGATAATCATTATTCTCATTTTGGTTCAATCATTATCTGAAGTCATTATATAAAAAAATATTTCGATTATTGCTAACATGACATTTGATTATATGTAATACTATAATTTCAGGGGGAAATGACTGCATTGTAGTAAGAATTAGACGTTGTTCAACATTTTCCACCAGAGGCACCATGCCTGTTGAAACTGAAGGGGCAATTTGGGGGATAAAAGTATACAAGATATATCCATTAATGCAAAGCCATGACATTTGGCCATAAATGCCCCCACTAAATACTTTCCAGTGGTGGGAAAAGTACCAAAGTAGACACCTTAATAGAAAATGACTTAAGTAAAAATGAAAGTCACCCAGTAAAATACTAGTTGAGTAAAGGTCTAAAAGTTTTTGGTTTTGAATATACTTATGTATCAAAAGTACATGTAATTGCTAAAATATACATAAGTATCAAAAGTACATGTAATTGCTCAAATATACTTAAGTATCAAAAGTATAAGTATAAATAATAAATAAAACATAAAAAAATCCTTATTCTAAGCAAACTAGATGGCACAATTTTCTTGTTTTTATTTTATTTATGGATTGCCAGGGGCACTCTCCAACACTCAGATATAATTTATAAATGAAGAATGTGTGTTTAGTGATTTTGCCAGATTAGAGGCAGTAGAGATGACCAGGGATGTTCTCTTGATAAGTGTGTGAATTTTAAAATGTTTCTATCCTGCTAAGCATTCAACATGTAACAGGTACTTTTGGGTGTCAAATAAATTGTATGGAGTATAAAGTACAGTACATTATTTTCTTTAGGAATGTAGCGAAGTTAAAGTAAAAGTTGTCACAAATGTAAATAGTAAAGTACAGATAAACCCCAAAACGACTTACTGTAAATAGTACTTTAAAGTATTTTTACTTTAATACTTTACACCACTGCTGTTGTTCACTATAAATTGTGTCACTGATATTAGACCTACAAATGCTTGTTTTTTCAATTATATTTACAGATTTTGATTGTATCCTAGAGATAAATTAGTCTCGCAGTATAAAACACATTGTAGATACCATATGGCCTAAAATATGTTGTTAATACATCTCAGAATTATTCATCTAATAAATGTTTTGTAGACAAATAATTCCACGGTGGGCGTTGTAATTCAAACCAATAACTAAATGTGTAGGCCTATCCGTAGCTTTTCTTTTCTCGCGTGTGTGTTAAATGTAGCCTACGTGAATATGTGCAAATGTGTGTTGAGAAGTGGGTGTCGCTGTGCATGCTGGTCCAAGAGGAACAGAAACACGGTGCAGAGAGGGAAGACACCTCGAACGCTGCTTACTTTGTCAAATGCGAGCCGAGAGTGCTGTGACTATTGGTGTAGGGTTCAAAGTCGATTGTAATCTGCAGTTTTGGATTTTTGCCAACTCGGATTGAGTTTTGCTAGGTGAAAGCGGGAGCAATACAATGTATCCATGCCCGACCTCTCATTGCTTCGCGGTCCTCTGACGAGCTCAAACCCACTGTCTATGGAGGGACATACGAAAAGCGCAACGCTCAGGTACCAAGTACCCCCATTTCGGTTATCTGGGAGATGGTAACAAATGAACGGCACTGGAGGGAACATGGTTGAGAGGACCAGCAAATTTTTGTTGATCGTCGTCGGATCCGTCTTCTTCATGCTGATTCTATATCAGTACGTGGCTCCTGGGGTGATGAACTTCGGGTCTCCGCAGGGGTACCTCGCCGAGGACAACATGGATATTTTCCCCACTCCGGATCCCCATTATGTGAAAAAGTACTACTTCCCTGTCAGAGACTTGGAACGCACCGTTGATTTCGAGATCAAGGGTGAAGATGTGATCGTGTTTCTTCACATACAGAAAACTGGCGGAACCACTTTTGGCAGGCATCTGGTGCAAAATGTTAGACTAGAAGTCCCGTGTGATTGCAGACCAGGGCAGAAAAAGTGTACATGCTACCGTCCCAACAGAAAGGAGACCTGGCTGTTTTCGAGGTTCTCCACTGGCTGGAGTTGCGGGTTACATGCGGATTGGACCGAACTCACAAACTGCGTTCCTGGAGTGCTCAACAAGAGAGAAAATAAATCTAAAAAACTGAGGTATGTGCGGAATGTTTTGACATTTATATTTGTCTTAACTCTCCTCAGTTTTGCTTCTCTTACGGGCATTGTAACATAGTAGGCTATGTCGCATTAGGAAAATAACCCTATTTAATGGTAACGTTATTCGTCCATGAGGCGCATATTAGAATAAAGAGCCACACATCCGTAGTCTGCTGTTGCCCCCGGGTCCCCCTCTCAACCCAGCGTGCGGGGTAAACATTATTTGCCCCTAAAAGTTAAAAATTACTACGTTAACAACAGCTCTTGTAAACGCTGATGATATGGATTCATGTTCCTTATTTGCAATATCACACCTGGGGACATGTTCACATCGGGGTCCTCAGGAATAGCAAGTACACTTTGACCACCACCAATTTTGACATGACATGCTACTTGACCAAGTATCCACGTTATTTCGCCCACTATACAATAAAATGATTATCTACGTCACCAATTCACTTGATCTCAAACCATTGTTTTGCATAGAGTGCTGCACAATACCATGAATTCACACACATGATGACGTCTGGTCGGGGTCCTCCTCATGCTTCATAAATACCAGATTCCACCTCAGTGTTGAGAGGTGTTGTACAGGCCTGCATTGGAAACTTCGCAGGGCTTTGTTATTTGCACTCTAGCAACATCCAATGCTATTTTGACAACCGAGATGACAGAGATCCTCTGTGGAAATCTTCCTATTAATTTGGGCAGTAGGGGGTTTCCCTAGCTGAGTCCAGGGCTCCATGGGATGGCACCATAATAAACCAGGAGCTTAACACTTGACAAGTTCTATCAAACAGCATCAGCACTGCATTAAGTCCTGTCAGTGTGACATCATACTGATTGCAGTCTTTTCCACTTCAAATCAGAATAAGACATTGCGTCACTCCATCTGTCACAATCCCACATTATATAAACCGGGGGACGTTTCAACAATCTCGTGTGCTCCCTAGCTGGGGATCACGCCATTGAGTAGTTTCACCTATCACTATGCTACTAGGTTAAGGTAAATAGGCCTAGATGCGGTGTGCCACTCACCACTGGTCCAGGGCCATCTTTGTTTTACTCATACCCTTATCAGTTTTAATAGTCAGTCCCAGTGCTGGGTTTTATTGGCCTGATGAACCGAGTTTCACATTGGGGCTGGACATTTTACAAACAAATCATCAATACCATCAAATCATACAAAATTATGAAGGTTGGGCCACAATTCCAAGAGGGCAATTTACTCACTCAGTGGCCAGTTTATTAGGTACACACATCTAGTACCCTGGCCAGTCACCTCTTTGCCTTCAGAACAGCTCGAATTCTTTGGGGCATGGATTCTATGTCCATATGCTGTGGCATTCAAATGTCGCTTAGTTAGTATCAAGGAACCTAACGTGTGCCAGGGAAACATTCCCCACACCATTACACAGTTGACACCAGACAGGGTGGGGCCATGGACTCGATGCTTATGCCAATTCCTGATTCTGACATCAGCATGATGCAACAGGATCCAGGATTTTGTCAGACCAGGTAATAGTTTTCCACTCCTCAATTGTGCAGTGTTGGTATTCGCCTGCCCACTTGAGCAGCAGCTTCTTGTTTTTAGCTGATAGGAGTGTAACCCAGTGTGGTCGTCTGCTGCAATAGCCAATCCGTGACAAGGACCGACAAGTTGTGCGTTCCGAAATGCTATTATTTGTCTGTTTGTGGCCCGCCTGTTAGCTTGCATCATTCTCCTTCGACCTCTCTCATCAAAAAGCTGTTTTTGCCTACAGGACTGCTGCTGACTGGGTGTTTATTTTTGTTTGTTGCACCAGTCTCTGTAAACCCTAGATGCTGTTGCGTGTGAAAAGCCCAGGAGGCCGGCCGTTTCTGAGATGCTGAAACCGGCGCGCCTGGCACTGACGATGATACCACGCTCAAAGTTGATTAGGTCACTTGTTTTGCCCATCCTGAAGTTCAATCCAACAGTAACTTGCTACATGTCTGCCTGCTTTATATAGCAAGCCATTTTTGTGAATGGGATGATGTACCTAATACATTGGCTACTGTATGTGTATGTACAGTACCAGTCAAAAATGTGTACATGCCTATTCATTCAAGGGTTTATCTTTATTTTTACTATTTTCTATGTTGTAGAATAATAGTGAAGACAACTATGAATGAACACATATGGAATCCTGTAGAAACAAAAGTGTTAAACAAATCATAATATATTTGAGATTCTTCAAATAGCCACCCTTTGCCTTGACAGCTTTGCACACTCTTGGAATTCTCTCAACCAGCTAAATGAGGTAGTCACCTGGGATGCATTTCAATTAACAGGTGTGCCTTTGTAACAGTAACTTTAAACCGTCCCCTCGCCCATACCCGGGCGCGAACCAGGGACCCTCTGCACACATCAACAACAGTCACCCACGAAGCATCGTTACCCATCACTCCACAAAAGCCGTGGCCCGTGCAGAGCAAGGGGAACCACTACTTCAAGGTCTCAGAGCGAGTGACGTCACCGATTGAAACGCTATTTAGCGCGCACCACCGCTAACTAAGCTAGCTATTTCACATCCATTACACCGTGTTAAAAGATCATTTGTGGAATTTCTTAATGCGCTTATCAGTTGTGTTGTTACAAGGTAAGGGTGGTATACAGAAGATGGCCCTATTTGGTAAAATACCAAGTCCATATTATAGCAAGAACAACTCTAATAAGCAAAGAGAAATGACAGCCAATTACATTAAGACATGAAGGTCCATACTGAACATTTCAAGAACTTTGAACATTTCTTCAAGTGCAGTCACAGAAACCATCAAGCGCTATGATGAAACTGGTTATCAGGAGGACTGCCACAAGAAGACCCAGAGTTGTCTCTGGTGCAGAGGATACATTCATTAGAGTCCAAATAAATGCTTCAGAGTTATAGACCCATCTCAACATCAACTGTTCAGAGGAGACTGTGTGAATCAGGCATTTTATGGTTGAATTGCTGCAAAGAAACCACTACTAAAGGACACCAATAAGAAGAAGAGACTTGCATAAGGCCAAGAAACACGGGCAATGGACATTAGACCGGTGTGTCTTTGTAAGACCGATGATCTCCGCATGTGTGGTTCCCACCATAAAGCATGGAGCAGGTGTGACGTTGTGGGGGTGCTTTGCTGGTGACACTGTGATTTATTTAGAATTCAAGGCACACTTAACCAGCATGGCTACTATAGGATGGCGTATCGCTGCAGAATGCTATCTGGTTTGCGCTTAGTCCCACTATCGTTTCTTTTTCAACAGGACAATGACCCAAAACACACCTCCAGGCTGTTTTAAGGGCTATTTTACCAAAGAGGAGAGTGGTGGAGTGCTGCATCAGATGACCTGGCCTCCACAATCACCTGACCTCAATCCATTTTGAGATTTGGGAAGGAAAGGCAACCAACAAGTGCTCAGCATATCTGGGAACTCCTTCAAGACTGTTGGAAAAGCATGCCAGGTGAAGCTGGTTGAGAGTGCCAAAGGTGTGCGAAGATGTCAAGGCAAATGGTGACTACTTTGAAGAATATCAAATGTAAAGTAGATTTTGATTTGTTTATCACTTCTTTGGTTACAACATGATTCCATATGTGTTATTTCATAGTTTTGATGTATGAACTATTATTCTATAATATAGGAAAATAAAGAAAATGCCTTGAACTGCTAGAGCTTCCCCGGTCAACTGTAATTGCTGTTATTGTGAAGTGGAAACGTCTAGGAGCAGCAACGGCTCAGCCGCGAAGTGGTAGGTCACACAAGCTTAAAAAAAAAGTATAATATAAAAAATTACTACTGAGTTCCAAACTGCCTGGAAGCCAAACTGTTTGCTGGGAGCTTCATAAACTGGGTTTCCATGGCAGAGCAGCCGCACACAAGCCTAAGATCAACATGTGCTATGTCGGCTGGAGTGGCGTAAAGCTGGCCGCCATTGGACTCTGGCGCAGTGGAAACGCGTTCTCTGGAGTGATGAATCACGCTTCGCCATCTGGCAGTCCGATGGACGAACCTGGGTTTGGCGGATGCGAAGAGAACGCTACCTGCCCCAATGCGTAGTGTCAGCTATAAAGTTTGGTGGAGGAGGTATAATGATCTCTATGCTACAGCATAGAATGACATTTTTAGAAGATTCTGTGCTTGCAAGTTTGGAGAAGACCCTTTCCTGTTTCAGCATGATAATGCCCCCGTTTTACAAGTCGAGGTCCAAACAGAAATGCTTTGTCAAGATCCCTGTGGAAAAAAACAACTGGCCTGCACAGAGCCCCGACCTCAACTCCATCGAGCAACTTTGGCATGAATTCAGGCATAATTGCCATACATCTGTGCCCACATCTCACAAATGCCCTTGTGGCTGAATGAAAGCAAGTCCCCGCAGCAATGTTCCACCATCTAGTGTAAAGCCTTCCCAGAAGAGTGGAGGCTGTTATGGCAGCAGAGGGGGGACCAACTCCATATTAATGCCCATGATTTTGGAATGAGCTGTTCAACAAGCAGGTATCCACATACTTTTGTGTGTATATGTATGCAATTTAGCCAGCACTTTTATCCCATGTGACTTTGACGCATGCATGCATACATTTTGTGAGTACAATTCATGGTTCTATACATTTTTTATTTTACCTTTTAACTAGGCAAGTCAGTTAAGAACAAATTCTTATTTTCAATGACGGCCTAGGAACAGCCTGTTCAGGGGCAGAATGACAGATTTGTACCTTGTCAGCTCGGGGGTTTGAACTTGCAACCTTCCAGTTACTAGTCCAACACTCTAACCACTAGGCTACCCTGCCTATGCATGCACAATAGGGTCATCTTTCAAAATGCATGCCTCATTAATGTTGCATATCTGGAAAAAGCCTTCTGTCAATCAAATGGGCACCGTCAGTGTTTCCATGGCCAATGTTACTAGTTCTGATTTCAAGGTCTCCTGACATTTTGTTAAATTTGCATGGCTGGTAAATAATGTATTTTGTTGTTCTTTGACAAAGTTGTATTTTGTCATGGCAAACATGGCCAGCATCTGGGGTTGAATATATGGTTTACTGATTCTTTTAATTTTAACATTCAGACATTAATATGGTTAGAAATGAGTTGTGTGTTTACACTCTATTTCCTGAGGGTGTTTTCATCTGCACCGTTGACCACTAATTGTCAGTGATTTGCCTCGTTCCCTTATTTGAGCTCGGTATATCACTGGCTGTTGTCCTTCTATTCTCCGATGTGCCTGTATCAGGGAATCATTTTGATAACGACTATATCCCTCTTTTTTTCCAACCATCCTGAAAACAGCCCTGGATTGTGAGTGGACCAAAAGACACGGAAAGGTCCCAATGGCCTACCATCACGGATGGTCCACCACACGCTATACTGATGGAAATGTGCATTTGGTGGATGGTTATGTCCAATCACTGTGAGAGAAGGGGTTAGAAAAAATGAGATCAACTGGCCTAATGCTGTAGATCGCTGGCAAAGCACTTCAATTATGTCCTGAAGCGCAGGTGTAATCTGGCTCTGCTGCCAGCAAGCCTCAGTTTTTGCAGTGCATCACAACCTCCAGCTCTGACTGATAGATCCATGTCAACAAGTAGTCTTCCACTCTCTGTTTTCAACAACATGGATTGAATGCACCACATTTGAAAAATCTGATTACGGCCTTTCCAGCTGCTCATATTTTTGATTGTAGCCTACACATGACGTCTATGTGATAATGAACGTGCTACATTCACAATAAATTGCAGTCTGACATAATCACGTGTGGTAATGTGAAGTAAGCATGAGAATGCCAGGGGAAGATGGTTGTGTTTGCAAATACATTCCAATGGAGCACCTCTGGATTTATTTATGTCATCGATATCTGATGAGAGCGACAGCCATCAGTCATTTAAATCATCATGTCGTACTGGGCATTCCAAACCTGTCTGTCCTTTTGAGCACTAATAACCCCGATTACCCTTTTTGCAGTTTTGAAAGTGGCTCCTGGAGTTGCAACTCAATATTAGGTAGGTGTCTGCACCCAGTGTCTGTTATTTCCTGATAGTGTCTGGTTGAAAATACAATCTACAGAGGACTTTCTAATAGGCAGGGTGGAGTTTTGTTTTGCCTGGTGACATCACTAGGCTTTATAGACCAGTAACAGCTAGTTTTCAGGTTACATATCCCTCCCGTTAGACTCCTCCAATTCGATCCCGCACTCAGACCACTCCCAGACAGTCCTAGCAAAATTCTTGCTTGTCCATTTGAATGGCTTTGGTCATTTTAATGGAAAACTATTTCAATAAGGTACTTCATTGTTGCCTAGAAATGATTTGATATTGAGGGGAAAACAGTTGCATTGGAACTTCAAGGATTTGAAGGTTGGAAATGCAAGAAAAGAAAGCAAGTTTGAGTGTTCTCACAGCAAAACCTCTGGGGATTTTTCAGCGTACTCCAATGAAATATCAAAAGTACTTCCCTCAAATGTAATGGTGTCTTGTTTTTGTCCGAAGTCAAGCTTCATCACTATCGTGCCGATAATAGCTGCAGTGAATGAGGTGTTACGAGCCAACAAGTGCCTCAAACTGACCGATGCACAGACCATCACCCTGTGTGTGTCACATGAGTATGTTCGTAACACCCATGTCTGCCTCTTCCATATTATGCTTTCCTAACATCCTTGCTGCCTCAAGCAGAAATAGGCCCAGTTCTAATCAGCTTGCATGATTGTAGAGTCGCTGAAGAATGAAGGCAGATCTTTTTTTCAAGGTGTGTCATGTCAACAACACTTCTGCTTGCGTCAGTTTGTGGGCATGTGACCTTGGGCAGACAGTTACTCTCACATTCTGTAATGTGTTTTGTCTGGAACAGCTGTGTCTACTTGTGAGGGACTGTCAGGAGCAGTAGCGATTTTAGTATGTAAATCTTGGTGGGACAAACAAACAAAATAATGTGGGATGCATGCCAGCAAAGCCACAACACTAAACAATACATTATTTGCATGATAACGGTGACAAGCGGGGCCCACAAACTGCTAGGGCCTTTCTAAAAGCTGTCCCAACCTCAGAGTCCCAACAGCAGTCCCAACACCTTACCACTGCTACACCTGGCTATCAGCTAAGCCTTGCCTGGCAGCGAAACAGTTCATTCAGCCTCATTTACTGCCTTTTAAATAACATAGCTGATATGGCTGACTTGCTTAAACAAATGTGGTTTCTACTGACAATTGAGATGTACAAACTATGGCGTAAGTGAACGACAAGCGGATAAGAGGCAATCTGTAATTTTGATTTAAGACATTAATGAGCGACGACAGACGTAGTCAAATATTTGTTCAGCACTTTTGAAATGTACAGCGACAGAATTCAGAACATGGGCCATTCTTATAGTGTACTCCTTGTACAAGTCAGAACCATAGGATAAATAAAGGGGGCATATAAACAGGCAATGAAAGCTCTTACAATATTCAATGGTAACATTTATCTTAAACAGGTTATAGGCTACATGTGCACCACCAAGTTAGAACAGTAGGCAACATTTAAGAGGTGAAAATAGACAGTTATTAGGTTGAGGCACATTGAAAACTGTTTGGGTCTTTGCGTGTCAAAGATACACGTCATAACACAATTTAATGCGTTAAATAAGATTTTAATTTGACACGTCAAATAGCACAATTCTATTACGGAAAGGTTGTGTGTGTGTGCTGTATTTGCACGTGCAAGCCAAGCGCCACCACTACTATCGGTAGCGCTGTCAAAGCTGTACAACAGAAGTTACATTTATGCAACAGCGTACAAGATATTCTTTTGTGGGCACATTTTGTCATCAAAGTCTGGCATTCTCGAGAGCGAGATAACTTCATTGAATAGCAGGCTAATGTTAGTGGTTGCTTTGCACTGCTTGCAGTGAGCCACTGATTCCTTCCAAACAACTCATTGTTGAATTTGCGATTTCCAACTTGTGTAATCTTTGTCCAATGGCTGATGAGCACCGATACGTTTTATCAATCATTTATCTTCATATGACAAGGATTAAAAAGGATTTGTCAGTAGATTTGTCGACTTGATTCATGATGACTGCTAGCTTAGACTTTGACACAGTCCATTCAAAGCTACTGCACATGTAAAATGACGTTAAATCACGTTATCTGTGGCTAATGACCTTGAGCATTCTTCAAGGGCACTTGTAATATAACTATGGCAGGACCCAAAGGGATGTCTACCCTTACTAAGGACTTCAAATTGCCGATGACGTACTGTCCCCATGAGTGACGGAACACTGAGCCAATCACGGCGCTATGCTCCTATTTTCGGCTGGCTCCCACACCACTACAGTAGGCACTGAGCTAGGCTAAAACACCTGCATTTTTGAGCTGTCTTACTCAAGAAAACAACAAAAGAGGCCGTGTGTATGCAACTTTATTCACTGAATGAAACTGATATGTGACACGTATTGATTCAAAACACATTTTTTGCTAAGGATGTGGGGTTCAAAACATTTGGGGCTCTGACCCACCTGCCCTGAATGATAAGTCGCCACTGGTCATATGCGCCTATCAATTCTACAGTATTTTGCGGAAATGTGATGTACATGTGATGTACAGCATAGCATGTCTTTCCAAATGGATTCAAACGATTGTACAATACCCCCCACCTCCCCGCAGCACGAAAGATAAGTTCCTGGAAAACATTCCAGACCTAGGACCAAGTTAATGTCTCTGCTCTACCAGATGGTTGATTATTTGAGCACTAAACTGTTTGTATCCCTTGACTATTTGGATTCCCCATAGGGAATTTGTCCTCCGTCTGTCAAAAACCGAAAACATACATTTTTGAATATTGGTACAATTACTTTGTAGCCTCCAGTTTTAAGTGTCAGTCTAGTCTCCTGTCATTTACAGACATCAACCCCCCCCCTATGAATTGCAAGTCAATACCTCCAGTATTTCAGTTTGAGGAGTTGACCTACACTACCTGCACACTGAAGAGGAGGACCTGAGCCCTAGGACCATGCCCCAGGACTACCTGACATGATGACTCCTTGCTGTCCCCAGTCCACCTGGCCGTGCTGCTGCTCCAGTTTCAACTGACCTCAGCCCTAGGACCATGTCCCAGGACTACCTGACATGATGACTCCTTGCTGTCCCCAGTCCACCTGGCCGTGCTGCTGCTCCAGTTTCAACTGTTCTGCCTTATTATTATTCGACCATGCTGGTCATTTATGAACATTTTAACATCTTGGCCATGTTCTGTTATAATCTCCACCCGGCACAGCCAGAAGAGGACTGGCCACCCCACATAGCCTGGTTCCTCTCTAGGTTTCTTCCTAGGTTTTGGCCTTTCTAGGGAGTTTTTCCTAGCCACCGTGCTTCTACACCTGCATTGCTTGTTGTTTGGGGTTTTAGGCAGGTTTCTGTACAGCACTTTGAGATATCAGCTGATGTACGAAGGACTATATAAATAAATTTGATTTGATTTTGATTTGATTTGAAGAGGACTAGTTCGCTGAAACATTTGTGCTTATCTTGACTGCACTGTGCATTTCTAAATTGGGCCCAATTATAATGAAATGGAAAAAAAATGTAACAACGTGAACAGGACACATCGTCTTCTAGTCCAGCAGCCCAGACTGCCAGTCAACGTTGGTGTTGAGTGTTACTTATCGAGATCTGCCTCAATAGCAGCTCGCCCTCCGCACAGTGACGCCATTGTTCTGCATTTGGCGCTGTCGCTTTGCTTGGAACTTAATGTGGTCTATTTAATCTATTAAAGGACACTGTATAGCCCCCCAGATCGTATTATTAAGTCAGTGGTTTTGGAGTATGTACCTCAATTCAGAAAATATATATTAGTTGGGGACCTAGAATAGACTCTGATTGCTGGTGAGAGTTTGGGTCCCATCCTCAGGAGGGAATCTAATTGACTGATCATCTTGTTTAATTGATGCAAATTTAGACACCCTAAACATTCTTTAAATAGAAATATTCTACCGTTCTCTTAATAGAACAGTTATTCAATAGCCTTTTATTCAAGATGAAGGACAGTGTGGTGAACTACTAACTCGTCAATACCACGTTTGGTGTATTAAAATATAGGCTACGTTGAGCAATGGGCTTGGGCTTATTTAAAATGTGTGTATATATATATATATATATATTATTATTTATTTATAAAAATAAACAATCCAAAAGGGGTCAGGAGAGCACGGGGCTGTAAACTCATCAAAAAAAGCGTGAGCGAGAGGCTGGTTTAGCCTCACAATTTTAAAGATATTTTATGAGTCATTTGTTTACCCTAGGAACCTGACCCTGAGCCCTGTTGTTCATGTAGACAACCATTTCCCCTCTCTGGCTCTTTTCTTTGCCCACACTGTTCTGCTATTCAGGAAGTGAAGTGGTTTTCTAGATGATGGGTATAATAGCTGCTGTTTATTCCAAAGATGGACATTGATGGTCAGTCTATGGGCTTCTGACTCTGGTAGAATATACACTGTAGGATAGATGGGGCATTTAGCTGACTTGAATCCAATTCCCCAGGCCCTTTGTCAGGCTATCTGCATTAGCCTCTATCCACAAGGTTGGCTACTCCAGCCACACATTCCAACTAATTGGGAGTCTTATTCCATTTAACTTCCATCCTATCCTTTTTGGGAACAGTGTGTGAACTGTTCAGTCAAGTACTGCCTGCCCACTATAACACCATTAGCTTTGAGAAGAAACTGCTTAAAGTTGCTAAAAAGGGAAGAAGTGAGGAGAGGGAGGTTGGCTTAATTTAAGTAAATTATTGAAGAGGCCCATTTCACCACTGTCAGTTAGCAGAAGGGGGTCAGGCTCAAGCTATTTGATCTCTGACTCCTCTGGATTGAATGTAGCTGTTCCTTGTTCTGCTCCGTCTTTGAGCAGAGTGGAGAGCGGGGTCTATGCCATGGCATCATGACGATCTATTTCAAGCCTTTATTTGATTTTGTGTCATCATGTATTGGAGAGTGCGGGCCTCCTTGCTGAGCATCTGCCAAATCTTATTTTTAGTGAGCTAGTCGGGCAGCAGGTAGCCTAGAAGTTAGAGCATTGGGCCATTTTACCGAAAGGTTGTCAGTTCCAATATCTGAACCGAGAAGGTAAACTCTGATAGGCCCTAGAGCATGGCACTTAACTCTAATTGCTCTAGGGGTGCAGTTGATGATGGCAAACCCTGGCTGTGACCCCACTCTACTAGCGTGTCTCGGGAGTTGGAATATGCTAAAAAATGCATTTCCAATTCACGCATGTGTATTGATTCGTACTTGTACATGTGTGAAATGGGACAAATATTAAGCACCCACCAAATTATTATTAGTCAGGAGCGAGCTAATACCGTCATTGGTGCAGAGGAAGGTTTGGCTTCAGAATGGAAGTGCAGATGGAAATGGAATCTATAATGGGTTTCATATCGATATCGGCAATTTGTGCCCTATCTTTGTGCAGTCAATGTCAATATGTCTGCTAAACTTTTTAGCATTACATCTTCTCTCACGATAACCTGCTAGCCAGGCTCTTGTGTTGAGAAGATCACCTGCTCACCTGAGATGGGCTGCTTCCCTAGTTGAGTTACTTTCCTGACTTCTAGGCAAGCCCAAGGCACCAAGGCACCAAGGCAAAGCCATGGCTTTCTGAGCCAGCATGGTCCTCGTGTTAATCCTATCAGATCAGTGGGATTAAAGGCTGTTGGCACCAAAGAAGGTTCTACGGCTATGCAAATCCTTCAACTGTGTTTGCCTGGGAAAGGATTAAACAGTGTACATTGTTCTGTTACTATGTACATGTAGGCCTATGCTATATACAAGACAAGTTAGTATTTTCTTATTTTTGTCAGTAGATAAAGAGGATTTATTAAGATGATGTAGTTTGGGAGTATTGCAGCATAAACCCTGCACTAATACTATCTTGGTTGCATGAGAACACACTGGGCTTAGATACACCTGTTTGACTTTATCCTTTAAACAAATCTTTTGATACTTGTGGTGATCTGATTTAGAAACATTTGACTTGTTAGCTTAAGTAGGGCTGGCACAATCAATTACTGTGTTACCAACAGTTATGGATGAAGACATTTATACAGCTTACTGAGAACAGGACGGACGGGCATCTGTTGGTTTTGAGTCTGTTTCTGCCATAACATGGACTCAATGTGATAAAACATTGTTGCTCCTTGCTGAAAGCTCAGACGCTGTCACTATGAAGTCAAGGGCAATACTTGTGCCATACACTAGAGTAATTACAGTTAACCCACAAAAATGTAACCTTCTATGTAGAGAGACCATGCCGTTGTGTGAATGACCCAACCATAGAAATGTATATTTTTTTCTGAGGACCCAGTTGTCGTTCTTCAGCCTACCTCAGCCTACCTTTAGATTTTTTTTTTGCAAAGAGTAAGGTGTTAATTAATAAGTGCACTTTACAATGACACTGTAACTACAATGTTGTTACCCTGTAAAAACGCTACTAATGTACCGTTACCAGAAAATGCAGCTAGATATCTACCTCGGCGGCTAAACCCTGTGAAAAGGGAGAAACTGCTGCCCGACGACACGTTGTTAAATGGAAACATTTTGATGAATCCCCGCCTTATCTGTTCGCTGACTAGACTGAAGAGAAGGCCGATGCACAAGCAGCTCTCCCCTTCTATTTAGATGTATCAGTTGCAGATATACCTGATTCAAGGGGAGTAATTTGAAGAACACAAGGCTTTAAGAGCTCTTTGATGGCCAAGGTTATCATTTTCTGTCGGCCATTGACTGATTCAACACAATTGAATCTCCTTGATGTTGAGGGGAAAATGGCATCCAAAAAAAAGCAGTAATTTTTGACTCCTGATAGATGAGTCATCTATGATTGACTGCTCATGGAAAATGTTGCCTCATCATGACGTCACCACTTTCAACACTACCATTTGTCACATGCCTCGTAAACAACCGGTGTAGACTAACAGTGAAATGCTTACGGGCCCTTCCCAACAATGCCGAGATAAAAGAGAAAATCCTAGAAAAAGGATAACACCAAGGAATAAATACACAATGATTAACGATAACTTGGCTATATACACATGGAACCAGTATGGAGTCGATGTGCAGGGGAATGAGGTAATTGAGGTAGATATGTACATATCAATACATATCGATTGCGCTACCAGGGCTGGCGAAACCCAGGCCTCTTCAGAAATGATCTCGGAGCCTCAGTAAAACATTCCCAAACCAGAAACTGTGGACTGATGGCAGCATTCACGCAAAACTGAAATCGCGAACCACTGCTTTTAATCAGGGCAAGGTGACCGGAAACATGACCGAATACAAACAGTGTAGCTATTCCCTCCGCAAGGCAATCAAACAAGCTAAGCGTCAGTATAGAGACAAAGTAGAGTCGCAATTCAACGGCTCAGGCACGAGAGGTATGTGACAGGGTCTACAGTCAATCACGGACTATAGAAGGAAAACCAGCCCCGTTGCAGACCAGGATGTCTTGCTCCCAGACAGACTAAACAACTTCTTTGCTTGCTTTGAGTGCCACTGACACGGCCCGCTACCAACACCTGCGGGCTCTCCTTCACTGCCGCCGACGTGAGCAAAACATTTAAACGTGCCAACCCATCTGCAGGCCCAGACTGCGTCCTCAGAGCATGCACAGACCAGCTGGCTGGTGTGTATACTGACATATTCAATCAATCCTTATCCCAGTCTGTTGTCCCCACATGCTTCAAGAGGGCGACCATGGTTCCTGTTCCCAAGAAAGCTAAGGTAACTGAGCTAAATGACTACCGCCGCCCCGTAGCACTCACTTCCGTCATCATGAAGTGCTTTGAGAGACAAATCAAGGAACATAACAGCTCCACCCTACCTGACACCCTAGACCAACTCTAATTTTCTTACCGCCCCAATAGGTCCACAGACGACACAATCACACTGCCCTAACCCATCTGGACAAAAGGAATACCTATGTGAGAATGCTGTCCATCGACTACAGCTCAGCATTTAACTCCATAGTACCCTCCAAACTCGTCATCAAGCTCGAGACCCAGGGTCTCGACCCCGCCCTGTGCAACTGGGTCCTGGACTTCCTGACGGGCCGCCCCCAGGTGGTGAGGGTAGGTAACATCTCCACCCCGCTGATCCTCAACACTGGGGCCCCACAAGGGTGCGTTCTCACCCCTCCTGTACTCCCTGTTCACCCACGACTGCGGGCCATGCACGCCTCCAACTCAATCATCAAGTTTGCAGACGAAACTACAGTGGTAGACTTGATTACCAACAACGACGAAACGGCCTACAGGGAGGAGGTGAGGGCCCTCGGAGTGTGGTGTCAGGAAAATACCCTCACACTCAACGTCAACAAAACCAAAGGAGATGATCGTTGACTTCAGGAGAGGGAGCACCCCCCTATCCACATCGATGGGACAGTAGTGGAGAGGGTAGAAAGTTAAGTTCCTCGGCTTACACATCACAGACAAACTGAAATGGTCCAACAGCAGCGCCTCTTCAACCTCAGGAGGCTGAAGAAATTTGGCTTTTCACCACAAAGCACTGACCAGACTTTTACAGATGCACAATCGAGAGCATCCTGTCGGGCTGTATCACCCCCTGGTACGGCAACTGCTCCGCCCATAACCGTAAGGCTCTCCAGACGGTAGTGAGGTCTGCACAACGCATCACCGGGGGCAAACTACCTGCCCTCCAGGACAACTACACCACCCGATGTCACAGAAAGGCCAAAAAGATCATGGACAACAACCACGCCTGTTAACCCCGCTATCATCCAGAAGGTGAGGTCAGTACAGGTGCATCGAAGCAGGGACCGAGAGACTGAAAAACGGCTTCTATCTCAAGGCCATCAGACTGTTAAACAGCCATCACTAACATTGAGTGGCTGCTGCCAACATACTGACTCAACTCCAGCCACTTTAATAATGGAAATATTGATGTAATATTTGTATCACTAGCCACTTTAAACAATGCCACTTTTATATGTTTACATACCCTACATTACTCATCTCATATGTATATACTGTACTCTATACCATCTACTGCATCTTGCCATCTTGATGTAATGTATCACTAGCCACTTTAAACAATGCTACTTTTATATGTTTACATACCCTACATTACTCATCTCATATGTATATACTGTACTCGATACCATCTACTGCATCTTGCCATCTTGATGTAATGTATCACTAGCCACTTTAAACAATGCTACTTAATATAATGTTTACATACCCTACATTACTCATCTCATATGTATATACTGTACTCGATACCATCCACTGCATCTTGCCTATGCCGTTCTATACCATCACTCATTCATATTTATTTTATGTACATATTCTTATTCATTCCTTTACACTTGTGTATAAGGTAGTTGTTGTGAAATTGTTAGGTTAGATTACTCGTTGGATATTACTGCATTGTCGGAGCAAGAAATCTGCTAACCATGTGTATGTGACAAAATTAGATTTGATTTTGATATCGGTAGGGATAAAGTCACTAGGCAACGGAAAGATAAAGAGTTGGTACAAAAAGGGTCAATGTAGAGTCTGGGTAGCTATTGGTTAACTGTTAAGCAGTCTTATGGCTTGGGGGTACAAGCTGGAGCTGTACAGTAGATATCATCCAGGATTGGCCATCTTATCACAGCAACATGTCAGCTAGCCTGTGGAAAATGTCATTCTCAATGGCTTTTTTGCTTAATCAACTTGACCTTGGTGGGGTTTCTTCTTCAAAATAAAGATTTGAACCAGGCCCCGATGGAGTGGCTTTCTATCTTCTATCACACCCTGGCAAACTTGTGTTGAAAATGGCACCCGGTAGTTATTTATAGCACCAAAGATATGATAAATGGACATATTCTGTGTTCACCCAATTGCTTCTCCCGACAAGGAACAAATTACAATGAGATGACTGATTAGCCGGAAAAAGGTTCTTTATTTAGGAATTGGTGACCTTAATGTATGGCTATGAAGAGCGTCGGGGCAATCATCGTGTGTGTGTTCATGAAGTAATGAAAGTGAAAGAAAGAGCACTGGTTCTGAAGTTTACTATCTACCCCATATTTTCTGTCATCTAAACTGGAATGAAAAGGCCTCCACCAGTTCAGTCTAATAATAGATAAGAGGCCTATCACATCAATCTGAGGTAATCTGTCTCTTCCAACTCCTCTGGAAGGGTGAAGTCCTCAGAGGCCACCTCTGAATCACATAAACACTCTCTCTGTGAGGAATTGAGCAAATCCTAGCAGGATGTGAAGAGAACTGTGGGTGTTTCTAAAGAACCACAACCAAAACTGAAAGCGGAGCCATTTATGAGCAACAACACATGAATAGATCCTAGTAGGCAGGATAAATCCAAACCGTTTGAACTCTCAGTACTTTTTCTTAGTTTCTCTAAAATGGAAGAAGTAAATGCTGAGGAAAGTGAGTAAGCCAACTGTGAGAGGGAAACCACTATTTTATGAATCCCCATTTTAAAGTTCTAATAATATTTTTCATTTAGAACGTAACTTATAAATGCCCCCTTCTCCACCTAGTGTCAGAGCAGCATCCCCATACCTCCACATGGATCTAGTGGCCTTATCACGTTGGGTGGATACTATTTTGATCCATCTCACTGATATGATGGCCTTCTCATAATTTCCCCGTCGTAGTTCTAGTAATGTGATGGTCATACCATACGACTCAATGTGAATGGGAAGGGTTCAGAGAGGCAAGGAGAAAATGCCTGTGGTGACGTATTGCCCCTGCAGTGTTTGAGAACTCAAGATGATATGCTGCGGAGAGGGAGAGCGGAGCCAGGGACAGTTGCTGCAGTGTTATGGCAGGTTGTGAGAAGGTTACACATTTTGGTTTGTAATGGTTCTATATTCTCCATTTTTTGTGTGTTTGTGTCCTCCATGGCCTCGGTCCCCACCGCGGGACGGTTTAGCTAACGTAGGCTAATGTGATTAACATGGGGTTGTAATTAACTAAACAAATGGCCAGGACATAGACATCTGTCCAATTTACAGTAACTATTACAGTGAAATACCATGCTATTGTTTGAGGAGAGTGCACAATTATTAACTTAATTGTATTAATAAACCAATTAGGCACATTTGGGCAGTCTTGATGCAACATTTTGAAAAGATATGTAATGGTTCATTGGATCAGTGTCAAACTTTGCACGTACACTGATGCCATCTAGTGGCCAAAATCTAAATTGCACCTGGACTGGAATAATACATTATGGCCTTTCTCTTGCATTTTAAATATGCATGCTTTTTTTCTTTGTATTATCTTTTACCGGATCTGTGTTATATTCTCCTACATTAATTTGAAATGGTATCAAGAATATTCATATCCTTGCTTCAGGTCCTGAGCTACAAGTAGTTCAATTTGGCTATGTATTTTAGGTGAAAATTGGGGGGGAAATGGTCAGATCTTTATTCACCTTTATTTAACTAGGCAAGTCAGTTAACCTCTTGCTCCTACCTGGCACGCAGGCGTCCCATCTAGACATCTGGAAATGCAAATGCGCTACGCTAAATGCTAATAGTACTAGTTAAAACTCAAACGTTCATTAAAATACACATGCAGGGTAGTGAATCCAGGCAACAAGTCAGATTTTTAAAATGCTTTTCGGCGAAAGCATGAGAAGCTATTATCTGATAGCATGTAACACCCCAAAAGACCCGCAGGGGACGTAAACAAAATAATTAGCATAGTCGTCGCTACACAAACCGCACAAATAAAATATAAAACATTCATTACCTTTGACCATCTTCTTTGTTGGCACTCCTAGATGTCCCATAATCACTATTGGGTCTTTTTTTCCCGATTAAATCGGTCCATATATAGCCTAGATATCGATCTATGAAGACTGTGTGATAAACGAAAAAAAATAGCGTCTTATAACGTAACGTCATTTTTTTAAATTAAAAAAGTTGACGATAAACTTTCACAAAACACTTCGAAATACTTTTGTAATGCAACTTTAGGTATTATTAAACGTTAATAAGCGATCAAATTGATCAACCAAAATTCTCAACCAAAATATCCGGTCGGAGACCAGAAGAAATGCGTTGCCTTGCATCTGTTTGACCAAGAAACAAAGCCTAGGCAAATGACAAGACTCTAGACAACGTGTGGAAGCTGTAGGTAATTGCAACCTCAGCCCCATTAAATGTGGTTCACCTTTATCAATGGGTTCAAGTCGCTCATGGATATATTTTCACATTTTCAGTGATCAGATTTTCCTGCGCTTTTCGATGAAACGCACGTTCTGTTATAGTCACAGCCGTGATTTAACCAGTTTTAGAAACGTGTGTTTTCTATCCACACATACTACTCATATGCATATACTATATTCCTGACATGAGTAGCAGGGCGCTGAAATGTTGCGCGATTTTTAACAGAATGTTCGAAAAAGTAGGGGGTAGGATTAACAGGTTAAGAACACATTTTTATTTACAATGACGGCCTACCCTTGGCTAAACCCGGACGACACTGGGCCAATTGTGGGCTGGCCAATAGGACTCCCGATTACAGCTGGATGTGACACAGCTTGGATTCGAACTGTAGTAATGCCTCTTGCACCTGAGATGCAGTGCCTTAAACCGCTGGGTCACTCGGGAGCACATATTCTCCTTTTGATTTGTAATGGTTCTGTATTCTCCATTTGGTGTGTCATGGTTCTGTATTCTCCATTTGGTGTGTCATGCTTCTGTATTCTCCATTTGGTGTGTCATGCTTCTGTATTCTCCATTTGGTGTGTCATGGTTCTGTATTCTCCATTTGGTGTGTCATAGTTCTGTATTTCTCCATTTGGTGTGTCATGGTTCTGTATTTGCACATTTGGTGTGTCATGGTTCTGTATTCTCCATTTGGTGTGTCATGCTTCTGTATTCTCCATTTGGTGTGTCATGCTTCTGTATTCTCCATTTGGTGTGTCATGCTTCTGTATTCTCCATTTGGTGTGTCATGCTTCTGTATTCTCCATTTGGTGTGTCATGCTTCTGTATTCTCCATTTGGTGTGTCATGCTTCTGTATTCTCCATTTGGTGTGTCATGCTTCTGTATTCTCCATTTGGTGTGTCATGCTTCTGTATTCTCCATTTGGTGTGTCATGCTTCTGTATTCTCCATTTGGTGTGTCATGCTTCTGTATTCTCCATTTGGTGTGTCATGGTTCTGTATTCTCCATTTGGTGTGTCATGGTTCTGTATTTCTCCATTTGGTGTGTCATGGTTCTGTATTTGCACATTTGGTGTGTCATGGTTCTGTATTCTCCATTTGGTGTGTCATGGTTCTGTATTCTCCATTTGGTGTGTCATGGTTCTGTATTTGCACATTTGGTGTGTCATGGTTCTGTATTCTCCATTTGGTGTGTCATGGTTCTGTATTCTCCATTTGGTGTGTCATGGTTCTGTATTTCCAAATTTGGTGTGTCATGGTTCTGTATTCTCCATTTGGTGTGTCATGGTTCTGTATTCTCCATTTGGTGTGTCATGGTTCTGTATTCTCCATTTGGTGTGTCATGGTTCTGTATTCTCCATTTGGTGTGTCATGGTTCTGTATTCTCCATTTGGTGTGTCATGGTTCTGTATTCTCCATTTGGTGTGTCATGGTTCTGTATTCTCCATTTGGTGTGTCATGGTTCTGTATTCTCCATTTGGTGTGTCATGGTTCTGTATTTGCACATTTGGTGTGTCATGGTTCTGTATTTGCACATTTGGTGTGTCATGGTTCTGTATTTGCACATTTGGTGTGTCATGGTTCTGTATTCTCCATTTGGTGTGTCATGGTTCTGTATTTCTCCATTTGGTGTGTCATGGTTCTGTATTTGCACATTTGGTGTGTCATGGTTCTGTATTCTCCATTTGGTGTGTCATGGTTCTGTATTTGCACATTTGGTGTGTCATGGTTCTGTATTTGCACATTTGGTGTGTCATGGTTCTGTATTTGCACATTTGGTGTGTCATGGTTCTGTATTCTCCATTTGGTGTGTCATGGTTCTGTATTTCTCCATTTGGTGTGTCATGGTTCTGTATTTGCACATTTGGTGTGGCATGGTTCTGTATTCTCCATTTGGTGTGTCATGGTTCTGTATTCTCCATTTGGTGTGTCATGGTTCTGTATTCTCCATTTGGTGTGTCATGGTTCTGTATTTGCAGATTTGGTGTGTCATGGTTCTGTATTCTCCATTTGGTGTGTCATGGTTCTGTATTCTCCATTTGGTGTGTCATGGTTCTGTATTCTCCATTTGGTGTGTCATGGTTCTGTATTCTCCATTTGGTGTGTCATGGTTCTGTATTCTCCATTTGGTGTGTCATGGTTCTGTATTCTCCATTTGGTGTGTCATGGTTCTGTATTTGCACATTTGTTACAAAGTGTGCCTCTTGGCCGTATTCACTCCATTTGCATGTGGCCCCTCCCCGAACTTCACAAACTGTGTGAATGAGTCAGTGCAGTGGATTCTACTTCACCAGGGTCTAAAACTACAGGAGAGGGCTGGTTCCCTGTTCCCTTGTCTCATCCTTTTCTGACACGTCTCCTAATGCGTCACATTTAGAGCTGAGCGAGGAGACCTTTTAGCTCAGCGTGCTGCTGCTACCGCCGCTTATGCCGCCCACGACCTTGCCTACCACTCCTCACAGAGTACAGCGATCAACAAAACCCCTGTGTGTTGGAGACCGATGGTGAGTTCTGTCAGAAGGTGATCCCATTTGAATCTGGTGGCACACAAATACATTTAGCATGTAGAGATCCACTCCTCTGAGTGTGCATCATTCTTTGGGACCCCCCCGGGCTAGTAAAACAAATGTGGGTTCTGACAGCATATAAATCATACATATGGGGAAGTGAAATCCATCCACCTAAGTCCTACACAAAGTCAGACGTTTTGATTTTGCCAAACTTGCATGAGTTTAACCAATATGTCCTTGGATGCATTGGTCATACACTCTGCATAGCACTGGGGTTATAACATTTTGCAAATGACCTTGACTCTGAAGCAATTTTGGATCTGTTCTATGCCTCACTCATGCCTTGTGCAATGGCTGACTTGAGATTTAGGTCTGTCTCACCATGCTACATATTCAATTCCAGCTTACTGTCAAGACCGTTGATAGACAAGAGGCGATGGTGAAGGAAAAATCCAAAGCCAGGAGAGAAATCCGAGGAAGCGAATGTCTGACAAGTAGGCGAGAGATCCCTACTCCGGTACGCATAAAAATGTGACACGTGTGGGAGATGAGTCTAGAGAGAAAAGATTGATGCGTATTCCTCACCAAAGATATTCATCTCCATGTGGGACACTATTTATACCACTGTTATTGCGCTTTACAAGGGGGATCTGAGGGCATGTGGGGATTGCTAGAGGGCGATTTACACACTACCAAGCATGATATGCTGCACCGAGAGTCAGAACCTCATGGCAGATAAGTACGTCGGAGGTTCCGTAAATGTTGCTCACTGCTATGTTATCTGATATTGGAGTGTTTTGGAAATGCATACACCTGGGTCAGGGTGGAAACTTGGCTTGACACCCATTGCGATTTACCCTCAATGCAGTGCTCTGGATAGTAGCATTTCTTGTGAATGCCCTGGAACGGAGAATGCATTCGCTCATCTGCAGACCCCATTTGTGACTCAGTCGGCATGAAGCCAGAAATCGTGCAGCATTTATCCTATTTTCCTCCCTCTCTCCCTGGGATATTTGCAGTCATTCTTGGACCCAGCCTAGTCTCCCGACAGCTGTTCTATTGTACCACTCGCAAATGTGCCCATCGGAGCAGAAAAAAAAGTCTAAACATTAAGCTAGAAGAAATCAAGGAAAGAAAAGTATGAAGATATGGAGGTGAAATAAGAGGAAGTGGAAAGTTAAAGGTGGGGGTAGAAGTGGGATGGGGAGGGTTAGAAGAGGGGGGGTTGAAGATCGATGGGGGAGGGTGGGGGGGGTTAGAAGATCGATGGGGGAGGGTTAGAAGAAGGGGGTGGAGGGATGGGGAGGGTTAAAAGAAGGGGGTGGGAAGGAGGGTTAGAAGTGGTGGTGGGGGATGGGTGGTCAGGGTAGAAGGTGTGGTGAAGTGTTGAACGGGGTAGAAGAGGGAGAGATGGTGGGGGTTAGAATGTGTATTTCTTATTTATCCATTATTTTACCAGGTAAGTTGACTGAGAACACATTCTCATTTTCAGCAACGACCTGGGGAATAGTTACAGGGGAGAGGGATGAACGAGCCAATTGTAAACTGGGGATTATTAGGTGACCAGATTGGGAATTTAGCCAGGACACCGGGGTTTAGCCAGGACACCGGGGTTAACACCCCTACTCTTACGATACGTGCCATGGGATCTTTAATGACCTCAGAGTCAGGACACCCGTTTAACATCCCATCCGAAAGACGGCACCCTACACAGGGCAGTGTCCCCAATCACTGCCCTGGGGCATTGGGATATTTTTTAGACCAGAGGAAAGAGTGCCTCCTACTGGCCCTCCAACACCACTTCCAGCAGCATCTGGTCTCTCATCCAGGAACTGACCAGGACCAGCCCTGCTTAGCTTCAGAAGCTAGGCAGCAGTGGTATGCAAGGTGGTATGCTGCTGGCAGAAGAAGGATGGATGAGGGTTAGAAGAAGGGGGAGGGAGGGATAGAAGGGGGGTGGAGGAAAGGGGGGGTAGAAGGTGTGGTGAAGTGTTGGGGGAGGTGTAGAAGGGGGGGTGGATGGGGTAGAAGAGGTATGGGGGAGGGTTAGAAGAAGGGATAGAATGGGGAGTGGTAGAAGAGCGATGAAGGAGGGTTAGAAGAAGGGGTAGGAGGGGTAGATGGGGGAGGGGTAGAAGAGCGATGAAGGAGGGTTAGAAGAAGGGGTAGGAGGGGTAGATGGGGGAGGGGTAGAAGAGCGATGGGAGGGTTAGAAGAAGGGGTAGGAGGAGTAGATGGGGGAAGGTTAGAAGAACGGGGGTGAAGGGGGAGTGTTAGAAGAGGGAAGGATGGGGGTAGAGGAGGAAGGGATGGATGGGGGTTAGAAGAGGGAGGGAGAAGGGGGAAGGGTTAGAAGAAGGGGGTGGAGGAGGGATGGGTAGAAGGGGGTTTGGCAGAATGGGGAGGGGTAGAAGGAGGGGGAGGGATGGGGAGGGTTAGAAGAGGGAGGGGGAAGGGTTAGAAGTGGGGTGAATGGGGAGGGTTAGAAGGGGGTGGAGGAGGGATGGGGAGGGTTAGAAAAGGGGGGAAGGGTTAGACAGGGGTGGAGGAGGGAGGGATGGGGGTTAGAAGATGGATGGGAGGGAGGGGTAGAAGAAGGGGGTGGAGGGATGGGAGGTGGGGTAGAAGGAGGGATGGGGAGGGGTAGAAGAAGGGGTGGAGAGATGGGAGAGAGGGTTAGAAGAAGGGGATGGGAGGTGGGGTAGAAGGAGGGATGGGGAGGTTTAGAAGGATGGGGGAGGGGTTGGGTGAGGGGAAGAAGGTGGGTAAAAGAGGGATGGATGGGGTAGAGAAGGGAGGGATGGATGGGGGCTAGGGATTGGGGGGGTGGGGGTTAAGGACAGAAGGTAGAATGTACAATACTGTAGCCTCCATGTTGACCTCAAACTGTTGCCAAAGAGTAATTGAGGACAAAAGGGAGTGATAGTTTATCTCCTCCCCTTCATCAGGGTACACAAAGGCTTCACTCCGGAAAATAACTTGGCATCGTTCGGAAGATGCCAATACCCCAGGTTCCCGAGGGGCGCTCATTCACTCTGTCTTCCGGGGCGGTAGTGTCGTGGTCAGTATGATTCCAGGAAATCATATCTTCGGTCCAGGCGGTCTCCCCCCTCGCTCCACTTTTATAGCTGGCCTTAAATGAGCTGTCCATCAGAAGCCAGATGTGCTGGCTTCCCTACCCTAGAAACCCATGTTTCTACCCTAGAAACCCATGTTTCTACCCTAGAAACCCATTTCAACTCTGGCATAAATCATTTGATTGAAACCTGCAGAAATCTGACACAAGTTACCGCTCGTCTTTTAAGTTTCTGTGAAGGATTATGACGCGCTTGCAGAGCTACGAGTCCAGCGCCCCCAGCGAGATCTGACAATTCTGAATGCAGGTTGGCTCCTCTCTCTTTTCCATCTTGGTATTCACGTAGGTCTACTTCTGTAGGACTGGCAGTATTACTATTGAGTTTCATTGGTGCCTGTTACAGACCAAACAGGAGGGAAAAGAAATGGAACAGACTGTTTCATTGGTGATGTACAACCCCAAGGTAGCAATTAACATCAGGAGATATCAAATCAACGGGGTGGCAGGTAGCCTAGCAGTTAAGCGCATTGGACCAGTAACCAAAAGGTTGCTGGTTCGAATCCCAGAGCTGACTAGGTGAAAAATCTGCCTGTGCCCTTGAGCAAGGCACTTACCCCTAATTGCACCTGTAAGTTGCTCTGTGCAAGAGCCTGCTAAATGACTGAAATGTTATGTCATGTTTAAGAACCTGAAAGATGACATGAGGGTTTCAGGTGATTTTTAGTCCAGTTGGTGCCATCTGCCAAATACTGCAGAAATCCCAGATTTTTCTTTGAATTAATTTGAATAGGAAACTGTGGCGCTGGTCCAGCATCTCTCCAGAGTTCCAATGTGAGTCAGTGGTTTTATTAATTCAACGTTTAAATAGACTACCATATGTTGGACTCCTCTCGCTTGTCACCGTACGCGTCTGAGATTACATTTCTTCTATTAAATAAATAAAATGTGTAGTAGGGGTCGTAGAAAAATACGTGATCTGGAGTTTGCCCATACTCGATTTCCCTGCGTCTGGTCCCATTGTTTTGTGTCTGCTTGGGCCTGGAATATTTTACAGCCAACTTTCCCAGAGAACATCATCAACAAACCAGATTGCTGATGTTTTTTTGGACAAGACTTCCTATGCACCTTTTTGGGGAGTGGTGAAGATTAAGACATTAAAACTGCCTGAGATGAAGTTGATTTATTGTCTGATTGTTCCGGGGGGGGGGGGGGTGGGACTGTCTCCCATGCACTCGACTAGTGGTTTCAGTCTGATTCTCCCTCTGTGGGGTAGTTATTAGCCCTATGGAGCCCTGATGGATTTCTTTAAGCTGCCATCTTGGGAGGACTTCTAAAAAATTTTTTTTTTTTTTGAGAACACAGAACCGAGAGCCATAAACCACTATGTTAGTGTGCTACTGAGCTACTAACAGAGCTGGATCCTTGACTCTGGGGATGACAGGGATGTGGACTGGATTTAAAGAAAGAGTTCTTGTAGAAGGCGCGTGTGTGCTACACTTTCTCTTTTCCAAGGTAACACCATTTGAATAGCCCCTCAGAGGTCAATGTTTCAAGTTGGAGTTAAAGCACCCCTGTTAAGTTGAATTCAGTGTTGTGTAGGGTGATATTGAGTTCGTGAGAGTGTTAGGGCGGGGAGAAAGCTGGATGGAGGGGCCATTTTATTTCTCCAAAAAGCTTAGATGGGTCAGTGCGAGATGAGGGGCGCCAGTCTGTTGGATGCCATGTGAACGGGCCCAGGTGGCTGACAACCGTGCTAATTGAATTGTGGGAAAATGCAAATGCCAAACTGTTGCGCTTTGCATGCCGAGGGACATATTGGGTTCGCTTTTTAACAGTGATGCACCGCCATGGTTTCCCATAGAATTAATGAATCATTCTCTATCCAACCTGGCAGAATACAGCAGCTGCATGCAGACTAGCTCGGCGGTTGCTGTCGGTGAGAAGTCGATTTAGGGCATTTAATTCTCTCCCGTAGACATTGTCTTGAATGCACAGCTATTGGGCCTGACGCTTCAGTTTTTTGGTCTTTGAATTCTAATATACCTTGTTTCCCTAAGGGCATTTTTATATTCAAATTCATGTGGCCAATGTTAGCTCTGTATTGGCTGGAATTGTAATGGAGTTGAACCCAACCTCACCTTTGCAACGGATTGCAATTGGTGCTTCAATCTGTAGAACAATGAAAAAAACAGTTGAAGCAGGGAAACGGACAATTTGTGACCACTGGTAACCACTTGTGCTCTTCGTACTAGTGTTGTGCATTGCTTACCCATTTTCACTTACAAGCTTTTGTACGCTATGTACTGCATAATTATTTTGGCATGGTTCAGCAACACGTGTTCTCTGTGGAATTGTGACAGCAATAAATAGAGGATGATATCTGCAGGTCACACAACATGACCCTGAGGTAAGGGGAACCCGAGAGGGGGGGGGAGATGCATCTTCTTTGCTCTCATTGTCCTTCCACCCCCCCCCCCTTCTCACTCACTCATTTTCTCTCCATCTCAGCCGGATATGAATTCTACTTAGGTGGAGACAAGAACCCCGTCTCAACACTTTCCATTTTACAGCTGTAGTATAGAGGATGTGCATGGTGTGGAAGTCAGATTGCCATTGCTTGCGCACACACACAGAGTGATCAGAAATGGCAGCAGACCGCGTAAGAGCAGTGCACAGGAAGTTCATAGGGAGGTACAGAACACTGACAATACAGAACACCCCTCCCGTCCGTCCGCTTCTCTCCTGGAACCATCCTCTCTCAGTGCACAGAGCAGATTCTGAAAGGGAAAATGAATGGAATGTGGGGGACCCGGGGGGGGTGGGGGTGAAATGTCTCATGGAAGGACTATGCCTTATTCCTCCAGCTTTCTAATTAACAGAGGGGTGGGCTAAAATGGTTGCAGGGTATGTTTTTTTCTTCTTCTTTTGAATGAATTATTTATCGCACCGCAGACCCGTGCTCAGTGTGGATAAGCACCAGACAAAGCCATGTGCCGGTAGTTGAATGCGGGCAGAAGGAGAAAAAAAAAGTGGGATATTTATTTTACCAGTCACTATGGTCATCTGTGGGATGCATCTCTTCCACAGTGTGAATCTCAGGACACCTGAAGCTTTCGTTCATGTCAGAAGAATACTGCTGATCACTCGTTTCAAACTGAATGACCATAGTGGTTTTACAGTTGCTGGGCAACAGATTGTCATTCCAGACTATAGCGACATTAGCTCAAATCTAAACTTCAGATACGTTATGCAGAAGTGCACCTTAATGATTATAGTTAACCTAGTTATATCTTGAGTCAGGATTTGCGCCATTGGTTTCAACTTGTTGATACAGCAGAAATGTCAGTTGAAACTCTGCTAACCTGGTTTCGGAAATTGTTGGGGCCATAACCCACCCAAAGCTGTTAAGATGATCACTTCAACACAAAATAAACAAAGCCTTTAGGCAGCCATGTTTCTCCATAAACTAGAACCTGGGAAGAATTAGTCACGGTCCAGCAGTTGGTCATCCTGACCTGCCATTTGTCAAACACCTCCATGCTGTATGCCTGCATACCAAAACAACATACAGATTCCAGTAGGGCTCTCTCTAGCTATCTCCAACATGTTGTCTCTCCACCACTCCATCCCCTGCTTACTCAAACACTCTTGCCCTCTCTCGCCCCCTGTGGTATGATCCAGGCCGTGCACTTCAAAGGCCCATCAGACTCATCCCAAAGCTCTTCTCTGTCCTGGCACCCCAATGCCAAGCTTCCCCCTAAAGTCAGGACAGCAGAGACCCTGCCCATCTTTTGAGTATCTTAAGCAGAATGCACTAATTGTAAGTCGCTCTGGATAAGAGCATCTGCTAAATAACTCAAATGTAAATCCCTCATTCAGCCAGACTGTCCACAACATGAGAAGAAGGAGCGCAGGAAGGAAACAGGATATGGACAGGTTTAAGAGAGAGGGAGAGGGGGTCCCTCTCCGTGATTTACTGGGCGGCAAGTTATTCTGAGGTCACTGCAGGGAATGTAGTAGTGGGTATTAGAGACCCCTCTGCTTCTTCAGACTGTATACACAGCTCCATCTCTCTTCCTACCACATGATCTTCTTCAGACTGTTTACACAGCTCCATCTCTCTTCCTACCACATGATCTTCTTCAGACTGTGTACACAGCTCCATCTCTCTTCCTACCCCATGATCTTCTTCAGACTGTGTACACAGCTCCATCTCTCTTCCTACCACATGATCTTCTTCAGACTGTTTACACAGCTCCATCTCTCTTCCTACCACATGATCTTCTTCAGACTGTTTACACAGCTCCATCTCTCTTCCTACCACATGATCTTCTTCAGACTGTTTACACAGCTCCATCTCTCTTCCTACCACATGATCTTCTTCAGACTGTTTACACAGCTCCATCTCTCTTCCTACCACATGATCTTCTTCAGACTGTTTACACAGCTCCATCTCTCTTCCTACCACATGATCTTCTTCAGACTGTATACACAGCTCCATCTCTTCCTACCACATGATCTTCTTCAGACTGTTTACACAGCTCCATCTCTCTTCCTACCACATGATCTTCTTCAGAATGTGTACACAGCTCCATCTCTCTTCCTACCACATGATCTTCTTCAGACTGTTTACACAGCTCCATCTCCCTTCCTACCACATGATCTTCTTCAGACTGTGTACACAGCTCCATCTCTCTTCCTACCACATGATCTTCTTCAGACTGTGTACACAGCTCCATCTCTCTTCCTACCACATGATCTTCTTCAGACTGTTTACACAGCTCCATCTCTCTTCCTACCACATGATCTTCTTCAGACTGTGTACACAGCTCCATCTCTCTTCCTACCACATGATCTTCTTCAGACTGTTTACACAGCTCCATCTCTCTTCCTACCACATGATCTTCTTCAGACTGTTTACACAGCTCCATCTCTCTTCCTACCACATGATCTTCTTCAGACTGTATACACAGCTCCATCTCTTCCTACCACATGATCTTCTTCAGACTGTTTACACAGCTCCATCTCTCTTCCTACCACATGATCTTCTTCAGACTGTATACACAGCTCCATCTCTCTTCCTACCACATGATCTTCTTCAGACTGTATACACAGCTCCATCTCTCTTCCTACCACATGATCTTCTTCAGACTGTGTACACAGCTCCATCTCTCTTCCTACCACATGATCTTCTTCAGACTGTGTACACAGCTCCATCTCTCTTCCTACCACATGATCTTCTTCAGACTGTGTACACAGCTCCATCTCCCTTCCTACCACATGATCTTCTTCAGACTGTGTACACAGCTCCATCTCTCTTCCTACCACATGATATTCTTCAGACTGTGTACACAGCTCCATCTCTCTTCCTACCACATGATCTTCTTCAGACTGTTTACACAGCTCCATCTTTCTTCCTACCACATGATCTTCTTCAGACTGTGTACACAGCTCCATCTCTCTTCCTACCACATGATCTTCTTCAGACTGTTTACACAGCTCCATCTCTCTTCCTACCACATGATCTTCTTCAGACTGTGTACACAGCTCCATCTCTCTTCCTACCACATGATCTTCTTCAGACTGTATACACAGCTCCATCTCTCTTCCTACCACATGATCTTCTTCAGACTGTGTACACAGCTCCATCTCTCTTCCTACCACATGATCTTCTTCAGACTGTGTACACAGCTCCATCTCTCTTCCTACCACATGATCTTGCCTAGCGCACTAAAAATAAATCCACATCCCTCCTCGTTTGGTTTTGAATAATTGTTTACTCCTCCACATTTTGGTCCTCCATCCTCTGCTTGTGAACTTGAAGGCTCAGATCAAGTAGTTTATGTGTGGCAGTGTAGCATATCCCTCTCTCAGTGCAAAAGCGTTTTCCCCCCACACAAAATGTCACAAAGGTCTCTTAGCAGTTTAACACTAGCTTGTGTGTATATTACAATATTGACCAAATGCGCTTGCATTTGTTTGCATCTGTCAGTGTTTGAATGTCTGTGTGTGCTCGGGTAAACAGACACTTTTACATTAGACTTTTATGGTCGGTGTTCCTTTCCCCAAAAAGAAAACCAAAAATTGTTGCTCAAACATAAAGGGGAACTAACAGATTCATAGAAAACAACCCATACGAAACAGGTGGGGTTTAAGGAGGGGTTCTGAAAGACACTCATGGGTGTCCACTGTAAGTTGACTAGCAACAACAACCGGGACCTAAAAGACAACCACCACGAGCGCCCACAACATTTTCCCAAGAACAGGCAAACAAAATGAAAGACCACACCAAACTTAAAGACAGGAAGCAAACAAATGATGGAGCAAACCAAAAACAGGGCAGATCAGATAAAGGATTGTTTTTCTAGAAATCAAATAGGGAGAGACAGCTAAATGTGTTAACCTTCGAAATCAGCGGGTCCCCCACGGGACGGTTGAGCTAACGTAGGACATAGACATATCTGATATTAGCAGAAAGCTTAAATTCTTGTTAATCTAACGACACTATCCAATTTACAGTAGCTATTAGTGAAATAATGCCATGCTATTGTTTGAGGAGAGTGCACAGTTTTGAACTTAGTTATTAATGAACAAATTATGCACATTTGGGCAGTCTTGATACAAAACTTTGAACAGAAATGCAATGGCTCATTGGATCAGTCTAAAACTTTGCACATACACTTCTGTCATCTCGTGGCCAAAATCTAAAATTGCACCTGGTCTGGAATAATACACTATGGCCTTTCTCTTGCATTTCAAAGATGGTACAAAAACATATATTTTACCAGATCTGTGTTATATTCTCCTACATTCCTTTCACATTTCCACAAACTTAAGTGTTTCCTTGCAAATGGAATCAAGAATATGCATATTCTTGCTTCAGGGCCTGAGCTACCCAAATCAAACTGCCTGTATATCATTTTAGGCCAAAATGTTAAAGAAGCGTATCCTTAAGGGGTTTTAACCCTCCATATCTCTCAAAACCTGGAGCTCTGGGCCAGCCACTCTTAAATATCACTTGGGCCCTCACATGTGAAACACCTTCCGACTAACGAGATTGACAAATCAGCACAGGTGCAGCACATACTGACCAACGAGGTGACACCAATCGGTGCACCCCACGTGCTAACGTCCAACCTTGAAATATATAAACAACAACGTCTGTAGCAGTCAGGGACCCCTCCAACCCCATGGCTATTAAATACAGGAAACGACCACTGCTTCATTGTGGAAGTAATCACTCTCTGTGTACTGTTAGTAGAAATTGCAAATTGTGTGTGTGCGTTCGTATTTGTGTGTGTGCGTTCGTATTTGTGTGTGTGTGTGTGTGTGTGTGTGTGTGTGTGTGTGTGTGTGTGTGTGTGTGTGTGTGTGTGTGTGTGTGTGTGTGTGTGTGTGTGTGTGTGTGTGTGTGTGTGTGTGTATTTGTGTGTGTGCCCGCAGGCTTAAGGAGATTTGAGGGTAGTTGCGACGCTTCCACTTATCAAAAAGGTGGCAGCTGTACCTCATAATTTATTGGGCTCATGGTACCCAGGTATTCAATGAAAGATGTTAACCCCCTGCCAATGGGTGGTTAATGTAAGACCCTGGACACCAACAGAAAAGGCCCAGAGTCAACATGTTGGGTCCAATATTACAACACACGGCAGCTGGGACCTTTAAATCAAATTCAGGGCTAAAGAGGTCATTTTGAAGCTTATGGACACTGTATTCTGGCCTAATATGGACACTGTATTCTGGCCTAATATGGACACTGTATTCTGGCCTAATATGGACACTGTATTCTGGCCTAATATGGACACTGTATTCTGGCCTAATATGGACACTGTATTCTGGCCTAATATGGACACTGTATTCTGGCCTAATATGGACACTGTATTCTGGCCTAATATGGACACTGTGTTCTGGCCTAATATGGACACTGTATTCTGGCCTAATATGGACACTGTGTTCTGGCCTAATATGGACACTGTGTTCTGGCCTAATATGGACACTGTGTTCTGGCCTAATATGGACACTGTATTCTGGCCTAATATGGACACTGTATTCTGGCCTAATATGGACACTGTATTCTGGCCTAATATGGACACTGTATTCTGGCCTAATATGGACACTGTATTCTGGCCTAATATGGACACTGTATTCTGGCCTAATATAGACACTGTATTCTGGCCTAATATGGACACTGTATTCTGGCCTAATATGGACACTGTATTCTGGTCTAATATGGACACCTTAGAAAGAGGACCTGCTGTCTCTTGCTTTTAGTGTTTACGTTCAGACATGGTGTATCGACTCTGGAGAATTGCTTCCAAGAATATTCCTTGCACCTATGAGACATTTGAATCTCTCTTATGCACAGATTATGTAGTTTTCATTGGTTGGATAGCTTGCCTGGAATCTTACGAGAAGACATGCTGTGCCACAAGCCATGTTAATCGCAGTATGGCTACTGTATGCTATTTACAAGCTCATGGATCACCTAGAGATTGCACCTTACTGCTGTTTTATTCATGTATATGTATTTCCTAGAATAGGAACGGATCATTCCGCGGTGCTATTTCCAACACAAAGCCTTGGGGGACAGTGTATTGATTGCTAATGGTCTGCTCTACTGTGTAAAGACACATCTGGTGTATTGAAGCTTGGACCACTTTAAAGCCTCAACAGGACCTGGCTGTGGGCAGCAATCAATTACGAAGTGTTTTTAGGCCTCTCGTGAACGCGACAGAGGACTATTAGAAATCAATATTTTGTTTTTGTTTTCTCTGGATGGGGCCTGTTTTTGTTTTTGTTTTTTTGTCTCCCTTTTTATAGCTGAGGTATAGTTCATTTTTATTTAAACAGGGAGTCAAATTGAGATGAAACATCTATTTTACAAGAGCCCTATCTATATACATTACAATAAAAACCGAAAAATAAAACATACACGTGTATAAAACAATATAATTCAGCACACAATAACAAAATAAACATATCTGATAAAAGCAGTCACGTTCAACTACATAGACGTCCTCAATCAATAATGTCAACTGCCTGAGTGGCACCAGCACATATAACTACAGTGAACTGTGCAGATTGTTCCACAAATTAGGGGCAAAAAACAAAATGCTGATTTTTCCCAAATCTGTGGAGACTGAAGGGATCTCTAGTGTTATCCATTCCTGTGAACAGAGGTTGCTGCATGTAAACGATATCACCAAAATTCAATAAAGGCTGAAGCCTTGTTTGAACAATCTTTCTCCTATTTTCTCCTATTTTCAATACTGAGGCATGATTTATTCTTCTTCGTCAGATTTAAATATGCGTTACAAAGGACAACTTGTCATCAATCCAGACACCCAGCTATTTATATTGAGAAACAAGTCCCATTTGTTGCGCAAATATGCAAGCATTATGTGACCTAGAGAACAGCATGAGCTTGGTTTTACTTGTATTTAAGACTAATTTAAGCTCTGTAAGTGATTTCTGAATTGAATTGAAGGCATGCTGAAGGGCATGCTGCACCGAGATGGCACAGGAATACAAAACTGTATCATCTGCAAAGACATGAATATTACAAGTAGTAACAGTGCTCCCTATGTCATTAATATACAAGGTGAACAATAGACCCAAAATCAAACGCTGAGGAACACTCTTTTTGAATCTCAAGAAATGTAGAATTAACCCCATCTGTCAAGATGGCCTGAGTTCTGTCGCTAAGATAATTCTAAAACCATAAACAGGCTGTATATCCCAGGCCTATTCTTGATAACTTCGTCAGCAAAACAGAATTATCAACAGTGTCGAACGCCTTTGACAGGTCAATGTACAAGGCGGCACAGCTGTTTTTAGCATCCGAGGCATTGACAAGATCATTAACAACTAGCGTGGTAGTACTATGCCCAGGCCTAAACCCAATTGGTTTATAGAAAAAATACATTCAAGAATCTTAGCTAAACAAGTTTGTGTTGAAATGGGGTGATACTTGTCAAGATCATTTGTATCCACACCCTTATGGAGTGGCTGCACATAAACTCAGCAAAAAAAGGAATGTCCCTTTTTCAGGACCCTGTCTTTTCAAAGATAATTTGTAAAAATCCAAATAACTTCACAGATCTTCATTGTAAAGGGTTTAAACACTGTTTCCCATGCTTGTTCAATGAACCATAAACAATTAATGAACATGCACCTGTGGAACGGTTGCTAAGACACTAACAGCTTACAGATGGTATGCAATTAATGTCCCAGTTATGAAAACTTAGGACAGTAAAGAGGACATTCTACTGACTCTGAAAAACACCAAAAGAAAGATGCCCAGGGTCCCTGCTCATCTGCGTGAATGTGCCTTAGGCATGCTGCAAGGAGGCATGAAGACTGCAGATGTGGCCTGGGCAAAAAATTGCAGTGTTCATACTGTGAGACACCTAAGACAGCGCTACAGGGAGACAAGACAGACAACTGATCGTCCTCGCAGTGGCAGACCACGTGTAACAACACCTGCACAGGATCGGTACATCCGAACACCACACCTGCGGGACAGGTACAGGATGGCAACAACAACTGCCTGAGTTACACCAGGAACGCACAATCCCTCCATCAGTGCTCAGACTGTCTGCAATAGGCTGAGAGAGGCTAGACTGAGGGCTTGTAGGCTTGTTGTAAGGCAGGTCCTCACCAGACATCACTGGCAACAACATCGCCTATGGGCACAAACCAACTGTCCTGGACCCTTGTTTATCGTCAAAGGATTGAGCGTTACACAAAAGCCTGCACTCTGGAGCGGGATCGATGTGGAGGGTCCGTCATGGTCTGGGGCGGTATGTCACAGCATCATCGGACTGAGCTTGTTACATGGAAGACATCCTCCTCCCTCATGTGGTACCCTTCCTGCAGGCTCATCCTGACATGGCCCTCCAGCATGACAATGCCACCAGCAAAACTGCTCATTCTGCGTGTAATTTCCTGCAAGACAGGAATGTCAGTGTTCTGTCATGGCCAGCCGAAGAGCCCGGATCTCAATCCCATTGAGCACGCCTGGGACATGTTGGATTGGAGGGTGAGGGCTAGGGCCATCCCCCCCAGAAATGTCCAGGAACTTGTGGGTGCCTTGGTGGAGGAGTGGGGTAACAGCAAGAACTGGCAAATCTGGTGCAATCCATGAGGAGGAGATGCACTGCAGTACTTAATGCAGCTGGTGGCCACACCAGATACTGACTGTTACTTTTGATTTTTGACACCCCCTTTGTTCAGGGACACATTATTCAATTTCTGTTAGTCACATGTCTGTGGAACTTGTTCAGTTTGGCTGTTGTCAAATCTTATGTTCATACAAAAATGTACACGTTTGCTGAAAATAAACGCAATAGACAGTGAGAGGACGTTTTATTTTTTGAGTTTATGGGAATTTCCATGCTTCTGGAATACTTAATTTTAACAATGTTAAATGAAAAATGTGGGCTACTGTGCCAGCAATAAGGGGTGATGCACACTTAAGCAGACTAGGCTCCAAATGATCAGCCCCTGGGGATGTTTGTTTGTCTAATGTTAGCAAAGCAACCAGGACTTCTTTATCACTGAATTTCTGAGAACTCCTGACCAGCATTTTCACCATCATTCAATAGATTTTCACCAACATCCAAACTCTTCTTGTCAAGCGATGGCTTTGAAATACATTAAGTATATAGCCCGCAGAGAGAAAATTGTGATTTTAATTGCATTAATAATATCAATTTTGTCAGTAATGGGGCCAGAATCTACATTCATCTCTTGAGGGAGAGAAGAGGAGACACAACTCTTCAGTGATGTAACAGCTTTCCAAAATGTAGCTGTGTTCCCTGTACATTCAGATAGTGTATTAACATCATTTCATTTTTTAAAACTAGTTTTACGCACAGATTTCTCAATCGCCTGAATCTAGCTTTAGCCCAGGCAGCATTTCTGTTGTGTATGACTTCAGATAGCTCTGGACTGAACCAAGACCTATTTTTAATTCTCACTTTTTTTAAAGGGTGCATGTTTTATCTACAATACAATTGAAAGTGGATCAGAGCCAACTCTGGGTCAGGTATATATGCAATGCAATCAGTCACCAAAATAAAGGTCACAAAAAGGCCTGTTCATTGACATTTAAAAAAATCCTCTTTTTGATAAAATGAGGTTAGGATGTAGGCATACATATATCCCTGACACATATAATGGGACAGTGGTCACTAATATCCTAAGCAAATACCCCACCCCCAGCATATTTATCTGGAGTATTTGTAAATATGAGATCAATCAAAGTTGATTTCGTAGGGTCCTTGTAAGTTTGGACAAGTAGGCTTTGTAATCAGCTGGGTCAAATTTAGATTAATACAAAAATCCTTTGACCAGTCAGCATCCTGCATTCCCCATGCAATACTAAAATCTCCAGCGATCAACACCTCTGGGGTAATAAAAATGGCAATTCAATCAGTGAGTTTGTTTAGTACACACTGGACGATAGATTCCTATAAGTGTTATTTTTGCGTTTGAACCTGACTTAAATCCAACAATTAAAATTGATTAGGACTGGAGGTAGCCTTTAACAAAGACACAGACTAAATATTATTTGTGTAAATAGTAACAACACCAGCTTTGCTATCAGCCCTAAACACATTGAGGTTGCTATGGATGGTTACAGAGACAAAGGTTTTATCAGTTAACCAGGTTTCAGATAAAATACAATTATCAGGGTTTGCCTGAGAGACTCAGATCTTGACATTATCCATTTTAGATAATAAACTACGAATGTTAAGTAAAAATGTCAAACCTTATTTTTGCTTTTAAAATCTGAGTTTCAATACAGGTCAGATTACTTTGAGATTTCAGAATAACAGGAGACCCAAAGATTGGATTATACATATTGGGAAAAGAAAGCAAAGTAGGAATAGCAATTATATATAGCAATCCGGTTAGCACCATGAGGCATGTCACCACGTTTAGATACATGTGGAACTATCACAATGACCAAAGAGATGGTAAAAACTAGAGGTCGACCGATTATGATTTTTAAATGCCAGAAGCGATTATTGGAGGGCCAAAAATAACCCATGCCGATTTATTATTTTTTGTGTGTTTTTTAATATATTTTTAAAATATACAGTGGGGCAAAAAAGTATTTAGTCAGCCAACAATTGTGCAAGTTCTCCCACTTAAAAAGATGAGAGAGGCCTGTAATGTTCATCATAGGTACACTTCAATTATGACAGACAAAATGAGAAGAAAAAAAATCGACCTCTAGTAAAAACTGACTTGCATGTAATTCTAATATTGTTCTCGCATCAGTTGAGTTGACCAAGAACCTTTCCAATGGTTGACAACAGCTGGGAGCCATTTTCACCTAGGTGAATTCCGTCTTCCACACAGTAGCCAGGCCTATTCCAGATGGAGTTAAAATTGTCAACGGAGGACATTGGTGAAGACACCAAATACGGCTAAAACACTCAGTCCCACAACGGCAAGGGGATGGAAGTGTGCCTGAGACAATTATGTTCTGATAATTTATGAATATTTTTTAAGAGCTGTAAGAAATTGTCTCTTAGCTTTACAGATTTCTATCCCTTCTAGGCATGTTCGTGACACACAGGTTAAAATACCAAAACCAACTATATTAATTTGGGGGGTTAGGTTGAAACATTCATGGGCATTTAGCTAGGTTGCTATTGTTAGCTAATTTGCCCTGGGAGATACACATTGGGTTGTCAATTTAGCTGAAATGTAATGGTCCCTTTTCTTTTGCTGGATCTTTGTAGAATTTTGAACCATTTTTAGTCATTCAAAACCATGTGTTCTACTACAATTTAATCCACAGATAAAATGTTTTTTTGTTTTTATTTCATCTCTTCATCTTTCTTCTACTGTGGATTTTTATATGGCGGTTGGCAACCAACTTTAAGATGCATCACTGCCACCAACTTCATCTTTCAGTGATCCACCTTGGTATGTGCTCGTAAAAATCAATGAGTAGATGGGAGAGGCGGGACTTGCTGCGCGTCAAGCGTCTAAAATAGAACCAAGCACCTGGCAACGCAGACACCTATTGAATAACGTGTGCATTTATTTTGCAACACTTGCGCAACGTGGTCGGTTTAGTCAGCATGTTAGTTCTTTAAGATGATCTTATTTTAAATGTATAGCTCCGTTATAATTTCTACATACTGATTTGATATCTGCCTTGTTCCTCGTGGTCACTCTGTCTAGTCTAGCGACTAGAGCTATCTTGTGTTGTGACCATGTTAACACAGTAGGTTAAGAGGCTCACTTGTATGGCTTTATCTCATAGGGATAACAGCTTAACTCTTGCTCTAGTTTTCCTTGCGGTTTCCTAATCATCCGTTTGGTCGTTGAGTCTCTGCCAAACGGCAAAGTCTGCTCTGAAGTTTTTCGGCCAGCATCTGTTTGAGGTTTGCAGCGCATGAGATGGAGCTCATGGAGTGATAAATGAGTTTTCTAACAGAAGATACACTTTGCCTCTCCCCATGCGTTTAAAAGAAGGCTGAAAGCCTGGATAGAGTAGTTACGCCAGTGAGGTTGCGGTTGAGTTAGACTGTTATTTTTCATGGTTAAGCCTTGATTTGGGTGCTGTACCATCTGGACTCACTCAGCAAGCGATACCCTTTCTGTCCCTCCTCAGCCCAAACCCCCTCCACTATCCAGAAGGTCACAGTTCATTAGGATGAACCTCCAAAAAAACACCACCCTGAGTGATTGCCGCCCGACAACAGCAGCAGAAAGGTTAAAGGTCAGTGGTGGAAGCCGTCCTCCAGAGGTGGACAAAAGACAGAACACATTTCAGAGGAGCGTTCCTTTATTGGCTTGATTAAATTACCGCTCCCGAGTGGGAGGCATCTTGTGTCAAACCCCACCGTTTATCAAGGCCTAGGTGGTGAGGCTACATCCTGCCGGGCAAGGCAGGGGGCCTAGCACGGTAAACTTGGGTCGTGACCCCGGATGCCTGGAATTTCTGTCCTTGCAGTCCTCTGATGTTGTTTATGGTGTATGACCAATCATTTTGGGAGATTAAACCGGAATACTGTACCATGTGTCCATGTTATCCCAAGCCCAATTTGGATGGGACAGTCACATAACTGAGAGACCTTCATCTTGATTGATTGTTGGTGTCTTTGCTTTAGGAGAGGGTGTCACTGCATGAGCATGACCCCCATTGGTCCCATCACCCTGTTTTTCACTTAGCCAAAGGGGGCCAGAAAGGGGTCAAGTGCCCGGTCATCATTCATGTCACAAGACCTTGAGATCAAAGTACCCATCCACTGGTCCTCTACCTGTTAATAGTAGAGGAATTATAGGTGTTATGGGATGCCAAAGGGAGTGATTATGCAACCAACCATATAATCAAATAGGATCCGATCAGATAGCATCTCGCCTAGCATCTTTAGGACAACGTTTGACTCGGTGTATAGAAATGGTGCACTGTACTCCGGCGAGCTAATGCTAACAACAGCTATGGTACTGACGGTGGTTTATATTACTATAATGATGGGGATGATTTATGATTGGCTCATTCGTTAGCTCACATGACAGGGTGGAAATCGCACTCGGTTGGTATCTCTTGGTAATCCCACCCCCAGAGGTCAGAAGGTTCTTCTGTGTTGGTTCCGATTATCCCTTGAAATCCCTTTTGCCAAGTGTAACTACTACTAATCTGGCTCCCACAGCATATTGTGTGGCATTTAGGGGCCCTATAAATCGACAATATACTGTTCTGCACACTGATTGCTCCAATGGGGGTTAACTGGGTAGCTGCAGTAGTACAGTTTGATTTGCAGCCTCTTTCAACACTAACCGAAAGATTGGCGTCCATCCAACCTGACGTCATTTGTGAACACTGTCTGCGGAACACTGTCTGCAATCAAATGGAAGAGAATGAAAATATGTATTTGCCTTTGGTGGAAAAGTATATGATCCATTTGACTGGTCCTCTGTAACAGCTTTTCCCTTCCCCATGTTCCTCTCCTCCTTGTCAGAACGGCATCACTTGCCGCTAGCTGACAGTCTCTCTCGCACCTGGGAGAACAGGAGAATAGCACTCTGCTTGTCCTGTGTTACAGCATTCCATGCATATTGCATCAACGACTTAGTCTCAGAACCCTTAGATTTGTACACAGTGAATACAGTTGAATGTGGGAGTGATGTGTAGAACATATCCTCAGAATAGAGTCGCTTAATGTGGCCTCGCACCTCTTTCTTTAATGTGCCATTGTTTCTCAAATTTACTTTCAAACACGCATGTGTGCATGCACACACAATGGTGGGTAAAGGCCTTAAAGGTCCTTAATGCATTCTGGAGCAACCTTGGCTTTAACCTTTTATACTCTTGGGGATTGGCCTATATGGATAGGGATAAATTGAAATGTTTCTTGGTGGTAATTGAAAGAACAGTTTGGAGATTTATGGGAAAATGAGTAGAGGACACAACAGTTCACCTGACACAAGACTGATACCAAACAGTACACTGTTGATTTTCTGTGCATTTTACATTTACTGTACCTTTCGATGCATTTGTTGATGAACAAAATCTGTAAATACTCTAGATACATTCAGTTACATAAGAATATTCCTGGAAATGTGGGGTGGGTGTAGGGTTGCACATTTTGGGGAATATTCAGAGGTGGAAACTTGCCGTGGGAATTAATGGAAATGTATGCAAATTAATATGAATACCATTTAAATGTAGATGTTTTTTGCATTGGATATATTTACCATATCATTTGGAGACCAACATAAACCTTTTACCTTATCATAAGAAGACATAATTGCAAATTATTAAATCATTCCAATATATATTTTTTTTAAATGTTATGAATTGAACTTTAATTAACCTCTCTGGCCCAAAAGCCAGGGGAAATGCAGAGCGCCAAATTCAAATAAATTACTATAAAAAATATTTCATTATATCGCACATGCAAGATAGCAAATTAAAGCTACACTTGTTGTGAATCCAGCCAACATGTCAGATTGCAAAAAGGCTTTTCGGCGAAAGCAAACGATGCTATTATCTGAGGATAGCACCTCCGTAAATAAAGAGAGAAAGCATATTTCAACCCTGCAGACGCGACACAAAACGCAGAAATAAAAATATAATTAATGCCTTACCTTTGACGAGCTTCTTTTGTTGGCACTCCAATATGTCCCATAAATATCACAAATGGTCCTTTTGTTCGATTAATTCCGTCGATATATATCCAAAATGTCCATTTATTTTTGCTCGTTTGATCCAGAAAAACACTGGTTCCAACTTGAGCAACATGACTACAAAATATCTCAAACGTTACCTGTAAACTTTGCCAAAACATTTCAAACTACTTTTGTAATACAACGTTAGGTATTTTTTTATGTAAATAATTGATAAAATTGATGATCTGTGTTCAATACAGGAGTAAAACAAACTGTAGCTAGCTTTCTGGTCACGCGCCTCTATCTAACAGTACACTTCGTGACCCTCGTTCAAGATGGCCATACTTCTTCATTACACAAAGGGAAAACCTCAACCAATTTTTAAAGACTGGTGACATCCAGTGGAAGCGATAGAAATTGCAAGAAATCTGTATTCCCAATGAAAACCCATTGAAAAGAGAGTGACCTCAAAAGAAAATCTGAATGGTTTGTCCTCTGGGTTTCGCCTGCTAATAATATGCATATCTTATCTTCTGGGGATGAGTAGCAGGCAGTTGAATTTGGGCGTGAAAATACTGCCCCCTGTCACCAAGAAGTTAAAAGAGTTGACTCTTCACATGGGATGATTTCACTGAACAACAAAAGGGAGTATTGAATGATCCCCAATGATCCATCACATCTCCCAAAAACGTTTTCAACTTACATCTGTAAAATTCTAGTCTAGAAACTAAAGCTTTGGTTGTCTTGCTGTCTTCCTCACCAGTGAAAATACCTTCTGTGGTCCAAGCTCATTGACTGCCTTCAGCTCATATGCAATGTAGAGACCGGTGTGTCTGTCCCTTGTCTGTGCTCTTGTAGAATTCTGGTTAAGGGGTGGAGATGATGTAGTTAATAATTCCTTGCCCACGAACATTCGACCACCCATCAGAGATGATTGCAATACAGTCTGCTTTCTCTATGATTTGCTTGACCTTCACTTGAACTCTATATTGAGCAAATGAGAAGATAAAGCATGTCTGGTTGGATGGGTGTATGCTGGGTGAAGAACATTCAGAAATCTCTACCAATACACATTGCCTGTGAGCATCAGAGGTGAACTAGTTACATACACAGCTTGAGCAAGACATTCATCAGCATTTCTTTGACCACGTTCCTCCACTGAGTCAAAAAAACTTCTGATTCCAGGAGGACCATGAGCTGTTGCGATCGATAAGGTGTCTGATTCATCATTTTCACCTCGAATAGAAGTAGAGGGACTTTTGTCAGAGGTTGCTTGTTGTGAGCGCTGAGGGAATTTTATGCACTTGGCCAAATGATTATGCATCCTTGTTGCCTTCTTCGTACAGTACTTGCAAATGTACACAGCTTTTCCTTCTACATTAGCTGCAGTGAAATGTCTCCACACATCAGATAGTGCCCTGGCATTTTCCTGTAAAGATTAGAAGAAAAAAAAGTTTTTAAAAACCCAAATACAATTTGATGTACAGATAAATAGTTAAGCAGTTAGATTAAACAACTCCTTAGTAAGATACATGTTTTAAAATGAAACATGTATGGAAACAGGTGAATTAACAAGTTAGAAATGATTTTAACATAATTTGCGGTAGGCTACTATTTACTTGTCAACAAAAAATGATCTATGTCATATAAAATATATTCCCCCCACCCAGATTGTAAGCAAAACTTACCAGAAAGCATGTAGTCCTTGGCTCAGACAGTGTAGTAGTGTGGGCTCAATAGCATCTCATTAGTGTGCAAGATCTTGAGAATCAGCTGTACATGTGATGGAAGAATGCGCTGTGCATGCAGAGGGCGGCAATTCCATTGAATTGGGGATAGTTTAACCAAATATGCCACAAGACCTAGAATTGTCTTATGTGTATCCCACAAAAAAACTTTTGCTGTTATAAGCTAACTTTTTGATGAAATTAAGCAAACTTCCCATGTAAAAATGTCTGGAAAAGTCCCGGAAAGTTTCTGACCCTTTGCAACCCTAGGTAGGTGCAACAAAAGATGACAAAATGACAATGTTTTGAGTGAGAGGACTAACTGGTGTCTCCAAGTGTCCACACACCTCTCTAAAGTGTGCACAGTTCCTAAGTAATTTCTTTTTTGAGGTCTCCTAGTTGTGCCGCTGAGGAACTAGAGCAAGCACAGTTGTAGTTAGTTTGTTTGGAACACAAGCCTACATGTGCCGCTCTCACACAATTACTACCATTCAAAAAGGGTCCTTTATAAATCGCAATCTGGGTCAGGTGGGCATCACTTGAAAGCTGGTTCTATTGCCAATTCGACTTGCTAAATTATAAAATACGATGCGTTAGTGTTAGGCTTTCACATTGCAATTCAGGGAAACTGATCATCATTTTGGTGCACATACAAAGGAATCATGAGGGCATTCGGGTGTGTGTGTGTGTGTGTGTCGCAGCTAATGTTCTTCACAATAGACAAACATATAGGCTCATTCTGTTCAGAACAACCCAGGGTGTGACACCATCTCATCTTGTAACTGTACATCAAACATGGTGATCATTAACGTTGACACTGTATATGACATGAGTTTTATATGGAAATGTGAAGTGTACTTTTGGACTTATTTATTATATTTCTCAACGTCTCATCTTTCATAATACATAGTCCTCATAATTTACAGCATTCCCTCACTCAGACAACCAAAAATGTGCAAAAGTCTCCCAATTTAGGGGGATAGAGGGGGGAGATGCTCAAGAGATGCTCTGCCAGTCAAAACCCATAGAGCTGTGAAGCGCAGAGCCTGAGCTCTGATGTCATGTATAGCATGTTATTGTACAGCCAATGCCTTTCAATTTGGGCGTTCTTATCAGTGCCCAAGTCTTTCAACTGCATACGGGTACGAGTGTAAAGGGTTATAAAGAGATGTTTTGATGAAGCTTAGATGTGTGTAGGTGACTGTATACATTTTCTCTGAGACTAAACTTTTTAATTTCTCTCTTTCTCTCCTATTTTATTGGCTCGCTGGCTGTTTACCACCTGCTAACCGGGTTCAAGGTAAGAGAGAAGAAATATGCCTTTTATTGTGCTTCCACATCACTGGCTCTTTCTTGTCCTTCATCCCTCATTTCATGAAGCAGCAGTTTGGCATGGCATTGGATATGTCGATTTGATTGAAATCCAGTGTTTGAAATGTTTTCTGATGTGGATGCCGATATGAATGCCCCATGAGACCCTGTCCCATTCAGCTTCGGTGCCACTGCCTTGTGAGCATATGGCCTCTGATTCACACCCAGGCTGCCTTTAAATAAGGTGGGCATGTGACAGCAAGTGACACCGAGGCCTTGAATGAACGGGTGCTCTTTTGATGTGGAGAAGGAGACACTGGACGAAGACTAATAACTTGTGTGGAAGAAGACAGGGAAGGAGGGAGAGGCAGAAAGGTGCCAAGGTTGACAAGAGAAAGTGAGGGCTAAGAGTGTGGATAGGGAATAAGTGGCAACGCAGAACAGGGTGACAATGGCCTTGCTCAATTTGTTTTCAATTTCAATTTGTTTTCGTGACAAAGATGAAAACCAAGCTATTCTTCTCTTCACTGTCCTGCTCTTTCATACTCATTCTAGCTTCTCTCCTAGTTTTTTTTAATTTTCTTGGCCAGATCTCCCTGAGTAGATCTTCTATATCACAGGATAACTTCCTGGTAAAAGTAGTCGCTAAATATGATAACGTGCATCAAGGACTATTTAATTCTTTTTAGGTGAGACTTTTGCTGGAACCCAATTTGCAGATACTTTCATTTGAGTTGTTGAAGGACAGGCAGACTAAGCATGCAGAAGGCCAAGCCTACATATTGTTTCTGATATGCTTATTTTGTTTGTCTGTGAAATATTCATGCCACTGACCCCAATGGCTGTTCTAGGATTGATAACATATTATGGACAACCATTGCTGCTCCCATAAATGATTAGGAATTTCTGTTATGGCCACTACGGTGACATTTTGTAGGGTAAGTTCATGTTTCTCCCAGTTATCAGGACTGCTGATGCATGTCTATTGGAAAAGCACCATTTCCATATGTGAATAAGATTGTATTGTATGAGCCAAGGAGCAACCCTTTGAATGAACTATTCAATGTAGAGGGAACGCGGGGGGAGGAAGCGAAAACCTATATGATAAGACTACGAGGTGTTAAGGTCTCTTGTGTTTACATCTTGTTTTCTTTTTGCTCCAGCTTTGAGTCCACGGTTTTGTTTTCTGCGACATGCTGAAAGGTTGTGACCTTTCTGAGGTGTTTGCGACCCCCTTTGCATTTACATTGCGACCCGTCACAGAGGCCAGAACCTAGCTGGCGTAGCTCATGAACCTTCTTGGCAATTAGTGTAGTGCTCTGAGCGTTTGTGTTGCGCCTGCTGCATTTGAGTGAGAATCTCACCAGTACCTTCCCACAGATTGTTGAATACATGATGATTAGGAGGATGGGCCCTGGCAGTGGTAAGCAACACCAGCTGTAGCCATACAAACAGAGTAATGGTTATACGTCTTCGACACGCATCTCTAAGCCTACTACTCAGTCCATGAAACATGGCTGATCAGGCCTGGGCGGTATAGACTCCTAACTTCACACACAACTCTTCAGTGTATTTATGGGAAGGGAAAATCCATCGCTTCTCTCCTCTGTATGTAAATTGAGATGAAGGGAGAAATGTAGCCACCTTTTTAATGACCATCATGCATCACTTTAAATCCACAGGATGAGTCAGTGTGTGAGAGTGTTGATGAGAGGAAGGAAGTGAATGACTTGTTTCCAACCCTGCCCTTTAAAACAGAGAAGGGTCTAAAATGAAAGAGGTATTGAGATGAGTAGAAAAGCTCACTTCCAGTATAGGGTACGGTGGTGGGATAACGAAGACGACATAATCCCCACAGCCCACCCACTTCTTAGTTCCCCCAACTCTTCCCCGTGGTCCCCTCTCTCCCTTGTGGGCATGTCTTGAGACATGGTATGGAGAGCAGAGGAATAATCTCTTTGAGTAAGAGCCGTCTGTGCATAATACATGTCCCCAGTACCTCCAGAATGGATGAAATATTCAGCGGTTTCAGAGGATGAAGAAATTATGAGCCAAGTTGGAAGGAAGCTGTCTCCCCTTTGTAGCCTAGATAAGAGGAAAGTCCTTACAACAGGGCATGGAGAATGGAGGCCAGCAATATTTCTGTTTACCACAAAAGATTACTTCCTGACCCTATTTTCTCTCGATGGACTGGAGGACACCTGGATAGAACTGATTTGAAATGTGTTTTTCATTTTCCATTTTGTTTGGTCTGTTGCCCTTTTAAGGGACTGAAATTGACTTCTTTGTTCCTGGTTCAAACCAGCTGTGATATTGTTGTGCTCTTCGGCGCTCCCCCAGGGTAGCAGACAGACACCAGCTAGAATCACACTGTGATTTGTGTTCTCCTTTTTACCTTGTTGTACTGTGAGCCATTATCAACTAATCCCACTCTGTAAACTCCCGTAGGTAGCCAAAATAAAAAAACAGAATAATGATTAAAGTCCCCCCTCCATCATGCAGGGCTATACTCTGTCTCTGCACTGTAATGAAAGCAAAGTCGGACTCTCGTGATGGTTGGCAAGGAGGCTATGACGACAAGGGAGAATGTGAATACATTTCACAGATATTGTCATGCCTCTTAATCTCATTTTATAGCGACTGAAAAATGGGGGTGACAACCCCTCGATGCAGGTGCGAGCGTTTGGCACAGTTCCCAGCCTGCACCTGGCTAAGCAGACCCTGAATAAGTATTTTGTGTTGTCAAGTCAGATTTCTATATTTGTGGGTCGGTCAGCCACCAAGATCCTTCTGTGTATGTATCCGACAGTAATCCATCCCAGGGTGATTTGATCATTTTGCAACAGTGATTCACAACAGATTAATTTATGTTTATGCAAAATTATTCTAGGTGGATATGGCCTTGATGGTAAACTTTGTCTGTTAGTGTAGCATGGTGTACAAACCATACAGTGGGGCTGAGGAGAGGCTACCAGGGAGGTCATGCTTCTAATAAGGCCCTTATTAGCTAGTGGGATTTAGTGTCCGTCTCTTTGAGTTAAAGGAGAACAGGGAAAGGGGTCATTGGGGAGCGATCATTACAGCGCTCTGTTCAGACCCTCTTCGTCTCAGAGGTTAATCTCGGCGGAGTGGTGTGCTCTGCCCTGTATTTACAATAACGGAGATGAGCTCTTCACTAGGGTTCCGCTGGGTCTCGGCTGATATCTTACTGCAATCCTTTTGTTTATTCCATTGCACTTTGGGACCTCTCCAATATAAAAGGTCCAGTGCGAGTGCTTGAGACGTCTGTCGTTTCTTGGCTTCACTGAAGGGGAGTAGCAGACTGATGGGACTATAGAAAAGGCTATGGCCTTGAAGATGCCAAACATGAAAGCGTTACACGGATAGGTGAATATATTACCACAAAACCAGAGTCTGACTAACAGATGCAGCCACACAGGCTCGAGACAACGAGTAAACGCTTGGTATTCGCAGACAAAGGATGGCTATCACTGCTCAATTTGAACAGGACGGTTGATGGAGACACAAATACCAGGTTTAAGGAAATGGAAACAAAGCATAGGTTACAAAATAAATGGTGGGCCGGATGTCTCCTAATGATTATGGAGGTATTACTTAATTTCATTTTTGCTCAACGTGCCCTTTTCATTCTCTCCCTCCCTTTAAAAAAACATGTCGGTCACTGATGTCACTTATTTGATGAGATGTTTTAGACCTAGTAGTGTACGGTCTCTCTTAACCAAGTTTCATTGGTCAATCATTTCTGGGGACAGAGAAACCGACAGATACATTGAGGACTGACGTTGCGCAACCCTGAACTTAGATCAGAATGAGAAGACCGAATGAGTGATATTGAACTTCCGCGACTACATTTTCACAGACGCGTTAGAATGAGAATGCATCAACTTGATAGACCAAGTTAGCATGCACTGGATGTGATCTGTGAGTTTGGCGAGTTGTGAAGAGATGGTGTTTAACTTTTGTTTTATGACTCTCAAAACTCACTGTCGCAGTCTAAACTTAGACTCCGACTTGAATGCAGTTGTGTTTCCCCCACAGGATTCAATCGGTTCTGAACTGCTCTGCTACAGCACAGGCCTTTTTATTTTCACATAAACGTCATCAGTGCACAACACCTACAACTTATAGGTTTGACTCATCTCGCACCAGCGGAACGGTCTCGCGGGAGGCGAATATTGATTCTGGAGAGTTTATTACCCAGCTGTCAGTGTGTGTCTTCTGAAACAACGTCAACGCCAGCCCAGTTTGTGTCTTTGCGCTTACATCTTGGCAGGCTGTTCAAAGCGAAATCTCCGAAAAGGCCCTTGTTGTTTTCGCCAATGTTTCTTTCCCCGACCGTTTTGCTGTTATATAAAAACATCATCTTTGGAGATGAAGGCCCTCAAGGTTTTCTTAGACCAAACTAGGAAAAAGTTTCAGTCACTTCAGAAACTCCGTTGTTCCTTCGTGGCTGGTTGTTTGTTTTGCCCCAGAGGTGTGATTCCTGCCATAGTATGCCTGGTTGGCTGGTGTTGATAGGTTGTCTGTTTACATGGCGACAGGCTGCGTGGCCACGGGTCACATATCTTAGGCTAGCACCAACGACTTGGCACTGTTGCATTGTTTACACTGCAGATTAGACTGAGGTGTGATGTTGAGCTTCTCTGATGAGGGTGGGTGTGTCTATACGGAGTGAAAGCCTTTCATTCTACAGGGCCCCTGAGCACTAATCTGTCATTTAATTAGCCGGGACATCCGTCACTCTAATTGGGGGTCACAGATGTCAGATTGTCCCGGGCGTACCCGCTTCTTTTCCACCTCCTTGAAGTCCCAGTGAGCGGTAAAGGCTGTCTAAACCCAGGGAATGTGGCACCTCATTCTGCAAACGAGACAACAGACTGCAGGCTTCCCTTTTGAAGCTCCATGCAGCTACTGCTGGAGTATAACCAACCCTAACCTGATTCCCTGACCCTGATGTGCGAGGAGGGACTTGTCAACGAGGGTGTCTGGCAACTCGCTCGAGGCGTAAACTCTTCATAAATGTTTAAACCGCCTTTATGCCTTCTGAAATATGTTAAAGCATCCTCGGTTACTTGACTCCGAGATAAAGTGTCACCTTCATCCCCACACTCACCCCCACACTCACACACACCCCCACCCCCACACTCACCCCCACACTCACACACACCCCCACGCCCACACTCACCCCCACACTCACACACACCCCCACACTCCACACACCCCCACCCCCACACTCCCCCCACACTCACACACACCCCCACCCCCACACACACCCCCACACTCACACACACCCCCACCCCCACACTCACCCCCACACTCACACACACCCCCACCCCCACACTCACCCCCACACTCACACACACCCCCACCCCCACACTCGCCCCCACACTCACACACACCCCCACCCCCACACTCACCCCCACACTCACACACACCCCCACCCCCACACTCACCCCTAGAAATACACAGTGCTATATGTATAGACTTGTACAAAGAATAGCCAGGCACAAACCCTCATGCAGTTATGCCCAATATGAATACGGGCTTCTTTCCTTCTCAAAAGGAGCATTTCAACCCTAATCCTAATCAATAGGTCAGGGATCATCAACTAGATTCAGCCGAGTGCCGCTTAAAACATACATCTTGAGTGGATTGTCAGGGGGCCAGAACGTAATTACAAATCATTTCGAATGCAGATTTACCGCAATAAATAATCATTTCAAACCTTACTTGTATATGACCGTGTGTCTCTCTATTATGAGTGGGAATACTTGAACAGATTTCCTAAATAAAAATCACTTGGATCTAATGTCCTGGTGTTTTTAGTCTTTTATGAAAATCGCCCAAAATCTAAATGTTTGCTCAGAACTTGAGGGGCCGTCAGTTGAGGAACCTTTTGCAATTGATGCTTCTTTGGATTGGATTTCTCTCTCCCTCGCCGTGTCCCTGTATGAACTGGAATACAAATTATATTATGTACTCCTTTTGGCATATTAATTATTGGCGTGCGGAATGAAACAGGAATTGTCCCTGTCCCGGAGGGATGAGCTGTGCACAGGGAATAAAGAAACATTATCTTCTGAGGGTATTCACTCTGAAGCGTGACAGTTGGGCCCAACCCATTCTCACTGAATAACAAACACACTGGAACCAACTGCTGAATCATATCAGAGCCTGTAATGAAATACGGCCCCACTGTTAAGGGGATGGTCGCTTTCCCTTTCTTTCTTCTTTGGGATGTATAAGAGATCGGTGGGAGAGTGGGGAGGAGGGGACTGGGGATCATAATAATGTACTTGGAATTATTATTCATGCTTTATAGGTTCCTCTGGCTTGATGTATTTGGTCAATTTGTTTTTGTGTGGTTTTTATAACTGTGTTTTGGGGTTTATTTGGACTGTTTTTATTATCAATTGTAATCCATAACCTTGTTCTATATAATAGTGTGTTCTTTTGTAAGACAATTTACTAGCCTGGTAGGGGGAGGCATTTATTTTTTTCTTTCTTCCTGGAGATCTCTGGCCATGATACGTGTTAGTGAAGGTCCATTAGTGGAGGTGAGACTGACAGGATGGGAGCAGAGTCGGCCCCAACACGTCATCCACCCGGACAGCGGCCCTGCAGTGGCGTCCGTGTCCCTCATTCCCAGCTGTCATCCTATGCTCTAGACCGGCACGGTGCCTTTCCCCGGATGCCGGGAATGACGGCGCTGGGAACAGAGTGGCACCAACACGTCATCCACCCGGACAGCGGCCCTGCAGTGGCGTCCGTATCCCTCAATCCCAGCTGTCATCCTATACTCTAGACCGGCACGGTGCCTTTCCCCGGATGCCGGGAATGACGGCGCTGGGAACAGAGTGGCACCAACACGTCATCCACCCGGACAACGGCCCTGCGGTGGCGTCTGTATCCCTCATTCCCAGCTGTCATCCTATGCTCTAGACAGGCACGGTGGCTTTCCCCGGATGCCGGGAATGACGGCGCTGGGAACAGAGTGGCACCAACACGTCATCCACCCGGACAGCGGCCCTGCGGTGGCGTCCGTATCCCTCATTCCCAGCTGTCATCCTATGCTCTAGACAGGCACGGTGGCTTTCCCCGGATGCTGGGAATGACGGCGCTGGGAACAGAGTGGCACCAACACGTCATCCACCCGGACAGCGGCCCTGCGGTGGCGTCCGTATCCCTCATTCCCAGCTGTCATCCTATGCTCTAGACAGGCACGGTGGCTTTCCCCGGATGCCGGGAATGACGGCGCTGGGAACAGAGTGGCACCAACATGTCATCCACCCGGACAACGGCCCTGCGGTGGCGTCCGTATCCCTCATTCCCAGCTGTCATCCTATGCTCTAGACAGGCACGGTGGCTTTCCCCGGATGCCAGGAATGACGGCGCTGGGAACAGAGTGGCACCAACACGTCATCCACCCGGACAACGGCCCTGCGGTGGCGTCCGTATCCCTCATTCCCAGCTGTCATCCTATGCTCTAGACAGGCACGGTGGCTTTCCCCGGATGCCGGGAATGACGGCGCTGGGAACAGAGTGGCACCAACACGTCATCCACCCGGACAACGGCCCTGCGGTGGCGTCCGTATCCCTCATTCCCAGCTGTCATCCTATGCTCTAGACAGGCACGGTGGCTTTCCCCGGATGCCGGGAATGACGGCACTGGGAACAGAGTGGCACCAACACGTCATCCACCCGGACAACGGCCCTGCGGTGGCGTCCGTATCCCTCATTCCCAGCTGTCATCCTATGCTCTAGACAGGCACGGTGGCTTTCCCCGGATGCCGGGAATGACGGCGCTGGGAACAGAGTGGCACCAACACGTCATCCACCCGGACAACGGCCCTGCGGTGGCGTCCGTATCCCTCATTCCCAGCTGTCATCCTATGCTCTAGACAGGCACGGTGGCTTTCCCCGGATGCCGGGAATGACGGCGCTGGGAACAGAGTGGCACCAACACGTCATCCACCCGGACAACGGCCCTGCGGTGGCGTCCGTATCCCTCATTCCCAGCTGTCATCCTATGCTCTAGACAGGACAGGCACGGTGGCTTTCCCCCGGATGCCGGGAATGACAGGCACGCTGCCGGGAATGACGGCGCTAGGAACAGAGTGGCACCAACACGTCATCCACCCGGACAACGGCCCTGCGGTGGCGTCCGTATCCCTCATTCCCAGCTGTCATCCTATGCTCTAGACAGGCACGGTGGCTTTCCCCGGATGCCGGGAATGACGGCGCTGGGAACAGAGTGGCACCAACACGTCATCCACCCGGACAACGGCCCTGCGATGGCGTCCGTATCCCTCATTCCCAGCTGTCATCCTATGCTCTAGACAGGCACGGTGGCTTTCCCCGGATGCCGGGAATGACGGCGCTGGGAACAGAGTGACACCAACACGTCATCCACCCGGACAGCGGCCCTGCGGTGGCGTCCGTATCCCTCATTCCCAGCTGTCATCCTATGCTCTACAGAGTGGCACCAGAATGGAACTGGATCTTTTCAACTGCACTTTCTTATGCTTCCACACAATCTCTGACAGATGGCAGAAATGTTTAGATAAATTGGCACTTCCGAATATCCTAAAGGCTGTTAGTATGGAATTGATAATGATTTCTGAGTTCATGCACCACTACTATAAACTAATGATCTGTTGATGTTGAAGCTTTTTAGAGTGTAAACATACACATTGCTCCCCAAAGAACCGAAACTGACAGAGTGCCTTGAAGCAGTGTTTTTTTCTTCTTCTAATTTATTTGAACCTTTTGAAACTATTTACTTTTTGGAATGCTTTTCACTGTGGGGAAATGGCCTACTTTAAAAACACTAGGTTGGCAATAGATTTTTGTTGTTCAGAAGTGGTCTTATCTACAAGTCCTTTCTGTAATTAAAGGTGCTGACACCTAACAATTTAGAGATGATTGCCTTTGTTGAAGAATAAATTAAGTATATATTTATATTCCGGTCTCTTACATGGCTTGTTCTGATATTTAGTTGTTTCTTTATTGTATATATATTTTTGTTCGTTATTACTGCACTGTTGGAGCTACAAACAATCATTTTGCTGCACCTGTGATAATGTCTGCAAGTCTGTGTACGTGACCAATAAACTTTGATTTAAAATCTTAGAGCTGACTTTCTTACCCTATCATAATACAAATAAAATCTGTTTCAGGGAGTGGGCCGTGAAGGCCTGTTATAGCTTATTGCTAATGTTTTCAACTTCATTGAATGAGAACCAATTGGGAAACGGGTGATTGTGTCCGAGCCACGAGGGAAGAAACTCCACATTCAGCCATCTTACATTCAACAGTATTTCCATTCTGCTGGGCCCATTGTTCTCCTAAAGAAGGGAGCTGCAGAGGGCAGGGGATCTTTAACCTGACCCAACATTCCTTTATTCAGGTATTTTCACGGCTAATCCTTCCGCGCCTCAAGTCGATGTTTACAGGTCTTTGCAGATTTAGCATGAGAATAGGGCCATGTCGGGGGATTTTTCTTTGCCGTGCACGCTTGACTGCATCTTGTTCAATATCACAACACTTTTGATTTGCATGTTAATATGGCCCCTGCTGAAGTCGCCCCATTAGACTCAACAATAAGCAGAGAAAGATAGTCGCTCTCTCTGTGATAATTCTTGTAAGGATTCTTATTGAATCAATTTGGGAGAGTACTCCTGCAAATGAACGCCGGCATCCATCTTGATCGATACAGGGCTGCGTGGCGGAGTTATCCCACTTTTCACTGATGCCCCCGTGAGATGAAAGGTTTTCTCATTTAGAAACCCTACCCCTCCCCTTAATCTCGTCTAGTTTTTGGTTTTGTTCTTTCTTGTCTTCCCCCTTTCCCTTCCCAAAGTGGATGGATCTCATGGATTCATCCTTAGAGTTTCCCAGTGCCATTTTTTTAAAGATTCCCTCTCTCATTAGCGATGTTTGCTTGTTTGGCCCAAGTGCTCCCAACGTGTCTTTCTCCCCATCCCACCTTTATTTAAGAAACACCCCCCCCATCTTGACTGGCATACAGTATGCTGTAGCATCCTGGGACAAGACGTTGGGGGAAAACATGTCATGAGATGGGATTTCATCCTCATCTCACTCACACACACACACAGAGCGAGAGATTTGAATTAAACATAAGCTGTGGAAGGTAATTGTGAAAGCTTCACAGGGAGGTAAAACTGAAAAATGAGGGCCATTCTCATACTGAGCAGTCTTAACTCGGTTACCTCAGGTGGCATGTCCGCCTCAGTCGAGTTTGAAGAAGCACGTAGATGATCGGTGAATGACAGGGGCTCCAATTACAGTGAGAGGAGCAGCAGTTGACACATTTTTACACATCGCTCAAGTTCAGACAAGATTTTTCTGTTGCGTTTTGCTGTCGTCGTTGGTGGTGTGATTTCTAAAATGTTTGGAGATTAGGAGTTGTTCATGATGTTTTTATTTCACCGGCTACACGAGATTAGAAACACCGCTGCAATCCCTCCAGAAAAAAAGAGCGGCGTGGGATTGTAAATTGAAGGATGCCAAGAGACCAAACTTATTAATTTTTTTAAGAGTTGTTGACGCCTGAGGTGTACAGTGTGCTTCGGAGTTGCGTTTTGCTGTTCCGTGAGGGGGACAGTGGACTTCGGAGTTGCGTTTTGTTGTTCCGTGAGGGGGACAGTGGACTTCGGAGTTGCGTTTTGTTGTTCCGTGAGGGGGGGCAGTGGACTTCGGAGTTGCGTTTTGTTGTTCAGTGAGGGGGACAGTGGACTTCGGAGTTGCGTTTTGTTGTTCCGTGAGGGGGGGCAATAGACTTCGGAGTGGCGTTTTGTTGTTCCGTGAGGGGGGACAATGGACTTCGGAGTGGCGTTTTGTTGTTCCGTGAGGGGGGACAGTGTACTTCGGAGTTGCGTTTTGTTGTTCCGTGAGGGGGGACAGTGTATTTCGGAGTTGCGTTTTGTTTTTCCGTGAGGGGGGACAGTGTACTTCGGAGTTGCGTTTTGTTGTTCCGTGAGGGGGACAGTGTATTTCGGAGTTGCGTTTTGTTTTTCCGTGAGGGGGGACAGTGTACTTCGGAGTTGCGTTTTGTTGTTCCGTGAGGGGGGACAGTGTACTTCGGAGTTGCGTTTTGTTGTTCCGTGAGGGGGGACAGTGTACTTCGGAGTTGCGTTTTGGTGTTCCGTGAGTGGGACAGTGGAAGTTCTGTCCCGAGGATCTGCTTCTGCTGGGTTTAAAGGAGTTAGAACGTCTGGAAGAGCTGACTAAATCTCTGGGTTGTTGAGTGGATCTTTAGAGGCCTTTTGGGGGCAGGCAGCTTTCGAGAATTGCCTTCCAGACAATCAAGACTCTGCCTTTTCCCATAATCCTCAGCACAAGGTCTTGGGAGTGACGGTCGGTCGGGGCTCTGACTGCACCATCTGTTTCATCATTAGCCCCATTAACTAGCACTTAATTACCTTATGGTTGACTGTCACTTATCTGACACACACACACACACTCCACAACCTGCCGCTTGTTTGATGCAGTGTTCATTGCCGCACTGTAATTGTGTAATGGTAATCCACTCGTCTTGGTCTCTCTGAGTTGCTGGCCTCTTCCTCCTCCTTCCTCTCTCTCAACGGGTTGTAAAAGCATCGTTTCTCAGCTTCCTCTCCTACACGACCACTGATTTGATTGGACACGACAGGAGACCGCAATACCCAGGCCTTTTCTCTGTACGTACAATCCTTCTACATTACTCTCTCTTTTTTTTATCAGTGGTAGTGAAAGAATGATGAGGGAAGGACTTCCTGTAGCAAGGCTGCTTGTAATCCATCAGTTCATTCAGACGTTGACTTGTATCATTTGCAGAAATGAACACCGTTTGGATATGTCCTGTTATTGTTGGTTCTTTCTTTGTCTACTGCCTATATGGTCCCACCTGTGCTGTCCTTCTCTTTGTTTTACTGCAGGTAAGTGTCAGTTGTTCATCTCCTGCCTCTCATAAAGCCAGCTACAGTGATGAAATATGGCACTTGTTTTTGGTCTTGTCATTGAAACCGTGGCCACTACAGTAGAGCATAGTGCCTTTAAGTAGCACTAAAGTAGTATCTGTCATTTCTACTTTCTGACTCTGCCACTTCTGTTTGGGAAGCTGAGGGATGGGGCTGGAGAAATGTAGGAACCAATGGGTACATCATTCATTGAAATGACCATTGAACAGCAGAAAATGTCACTGATAGTGCCTTTTGAAATTGGACAAAGAGGAAAGGTTTTCTTGCTAACCTCCATTATAAACAGTATAGTAGACCACTCAAGTGTGTGTGTGCATGTTGAGGGGAGAGCAAGGGATTTGTCAGTTATCTGCATCCAAATCTAAACTCCCTTGGCATTTGGCTAAACATTACTAAACAAATCTCCAATCCCATCAAAGGAATCGGAGTGATTTTTATTATTCGGTTGATTTGAAAAAAGCCTACGTAGTTTCTGTAGCACATCTCTTTGACAAACAGCTGCTAAATGAATGGCAGAATATTGTCATCAACAAGTCGTATAGCATCCTGTTCACGTTCTAATGACTGGCACAACAAAAGAGAACAAAGCAGACCACCAACGCATTACTACCAGATGGCGTCCCCCATCGTGACAGTGCGTAAATAAATAGATAACCACTCATTTTGCCTGGGCTAACCGCCATTTAGTGCATTAAGTGACATCAAATGCCTGATCGTTTATTTCCCGACGACTTCCATTAGGTTTAATCTGCCACCTCTAAAAGGTGTTTAATTGCAGGGCTGCTCTTAAAGAAAAGGAACCCGGGTAGCAGTAATGCGGATTCATCTAATGGCGTCGACATTTATTGCAGTCATTTTAAGAGGACGTGTGTAAAAAGTGTTGTCTACCAGTTTGTGTGCACTAGCCATTATACCCCAGATGCTGGTAGCTGTAGGCTATATTGGGAGTGGCTTGTAATGATATTTTGTTGGTATGCATGCTCTTATAAATGTTAAGATAATGATAACGTTTATGGAGTTATGTTTTTAGTGAGCCTTTATGAGACTATGATTACAGTTACAGAGTGTCAGTGGGCACCTGCAGTAAACCTGCATTAAACTGCCGTAAGTAGGAGACGTGGAAGGTGTGTGTGTGTGTGTGTGTGTGTGTGTGTGTGTGTGTGTGTGTGTGTGTGTGTGTGTGTGTGTGTGTGTGTGTGTGTGTGTGTGTGTGTGTGTGTGTGTGTGGTGTGTGTGTGTGTGTGTGCCCCACGAAGCACAGGAGTGTGGCACTGAACTTCCTGGAAGTTGCATTACTTTCCATTGAATGCCTTGCGCCCCTTGATGATATTCCTGTTGACACCACAGCTATAATTTAACACATGCACAGTGTTCAACGTTCACTGACGTTGCCTTGTTTCCATACAGACTTACAAGCGAACAAAACAATCAATCCTTGTAACGGCGTTCTTCGTTTGTTGAAAGAGAGTCGGACCGAAATGCAGCGTGGTGGTTACTCATGTCTTTAATGAATGAAATGACGATACATGAAAATAACGTAATATACAAAAACAACAAAACGGAACATGAAACCTAATACAGCCTATCTGGTGAACACTACACAGAGACAGGAACAATCACCCACGAAATACAAAGTGAAACCCCGGCTACCTAAATACGGTTCCCAATCAGAGACAACGAGAATCACCTGACTCTGATTGAGAACCGCCTCAGGCAGCCAACCTATGCTACACCCCTACTCAGCCGCAATCCCAATACCTACAAAACTCCCAATACGAAACACAACATTAAACCCCTGTCACACCCTGGCCTGACCAAATGTATAACAAAAACACAAAACACTTTGACCAAGGCGTGACAATCCTCCTAAATATAATCTAGCTAACTATTTATGAAAATTGTTTATAAATTGTTCTGAAATAACCAGAAAACTCATAGCTGTTGCTTATTGCTGTGCATTATAGGGAAATAATGCACACACTCGAATGCCCTTCAAGCCAATAAGAAACAAGTGTTCAACAATGCCATGGTATAGAATGACACATCTGCTTAGACGGGTCATTACTGTTGTTGATGGAACTCAGCCTAACATCACCTGACATAACCCTGTCATAACTGTTCTATGCTTTATAGCAGTGCACAGTGATTCTTTGCCTCTATTGTTGTTACTAAGACCATTTGTGGGTGCTATATCCTTCCCATTACAGAGTTGATATAGGCTTGATATGTTAGCCCACCTCATGGAAAAGTGTCAGATCTGCCTGAGGACAAACAACATGACCTGTTACTCCACTGTGTGTGTGTGTGCGTGCGTGCGTGCGTGCGTGCGTTGCGTGCGTGCGTGTCGAAGTAGAAGAAGACCGAAGGGGACTGTCACGCTTGGCCGGTACCCACTTTTCAATAAAGGGGGTGGGGATCACTTACTGGCATGTTTTAAGAGGAGAGAGAAATGTCTCGTCACTTCGATACTTTTGCCTTGGCTTGACAATTGTTAGTGAAGCCGTCTCTTGTTTTGATGGATAACAACAAAGGGAATCTAGATTCTTCCGTGGAATGGGAGGCCTATACCTGCCTGCCACAGCCATCTGGCGTTTCCAAGGTAACGGTATTATGGAAAATAAGCAAAGGGTTGGTAGACAGGGGGGGGGGCTATCAGCTGTCCTAGTCCAGCTATCGACTGTGTTGGAGCCTAGAGTGAATAGCCTCCTGCAATAGTTGTGAGAGATACTGTGTGAAAGGAAATCAGTTGAGTTTTTGTGTCCTCTGTGAGATCTGAACTGTGAGTCTTGACAACCTTTTGACAACCATTTCTATGAGACCGATGGGTAGATGTATACATTAAGTGTACCATTTAGATGTATTGTATCGCATTCCCATTGTCATATGATATTGAGTAGGTTTACATGCACGCTAATAATTCAATATTAAACTGATTTATGGCAGAAGGCTGAGAATGGCATTAGTCTTGTTAACCCCTTACTCAGCTTATCTTAATTGGCGTGAGGTCATACTCGAAGTAATAATATGCCAATAAAAACACCTACAGTTGCAGTTGGAAGTTTACATACACTTAGGTTGGAGTCATTAAAACTCGTCTTTCAACCACTCCATAAATTTCTTGTTAACAAACTATAGCTTTGGCAAGTCGGTTAGGACATCTACTTTGTGCATGGCACAAGTCATTTTTCCAACAATTGTTTACAGACAGATTATTTCACTTATAATTCACTTGATCACAATTCCTGTGGGTCAGAAGTTTACATACACTAAGCTGACTGTGCCTTCAAACAGCTTGGAAAATTCCAGAAAATTATGTCATGGCTTTAGAAGCTTCTGATAGGCTAATTGACATCATTTGAGTCAATTGTAGGTGTACCTGCGGATGTATTTCAAGGCCTACCTTCAAACTCAGTGCCTCTTTGCTTGACATAATGGGAAAATCGAAATAAATCAGCAAAGACCCCAGAAAAACAATTGTATACCTCCACAAGTCTGGTTCATCCTTGGGAGCAATTTCCAAACGCCTGAAGGTACCACTTTCATCTGTACAAACAATAGTACACAAGTATAAACTCCATGGGACCAAGCAGCTGTCATACTGCTCAGGAAGGAGACGTGTTCTGTCTCCTAGAGATGAAGTACTTTGGTGTGAAAAGTGCAAATCAATCCCAGAACAACAGCAAAGGACCTTGTGAAGATGCTGGAGGAAACAACAGGTACAACAGTATCTATATCCACAGTTAAAAGAGTCCTATCTTGACATAACCTGAAAGGCCGCTCAGCAAGGAAGAAGCCACAGCTCCAAAACCGCCATAAAAAAAGCCAGACTACGGTTTGCAACTGCACATGGGGACAAAGATTATACTTTTGGAGAAATGTCCTCTAGTCTGATGAAACAAAAATAGAACTGTTTGGCCATAATGACCATTGTTATGTTTGGAGGAAAAAGGGGGAAGCTTGCCTTTTCAATTGTAGATTTCTGAGCGATCTTTCAAATTATTAGGACATGTAAACAGGTGTGTGTGGTTTTTTTTTATCAGCGTTCCAGCTGTGTATTTTACCTCCGCATGTGCCTGCACCGGGTAGAGCAAGCTTCCTTCTTATGTGCGAGTTAAGTAAGTTTGGAGAAACTTAAATGGTGCATCTAATAGTTTTTACATACAACCTTTGTATTTATTTTACCTTTATTTAACTAGGCAAATCAGTTAAGAACACATTCTTATTTTCATTGACAACCTAGGAACGAACAGTGGGTTTACTGCCTGTTCAGGGGCAGAATGACAGATTCGTACCTTGTCAGCTCGGCGATTTGAACTTGCAACCTTCTGGTTACTAGTCCAACGCTCTAACCACTAGGCTACCCTGCCGCCCCTGTATGCCTGAACTCAGAATCAAATTGTCTTCACGAAACATTTATTTTGATTGTCGGTGTTCTGCATTTATCAAAAGTCCAATCAGTAGCGTGTTTTCAGATGTGTCCATGTAAACAGGATTATTAGGGAAATCATTCTTCTTGTTAAGCATGTAAACATTTTCAACTATTATATTAACCTGACTATCCACAATAATCTCATTAATGTGTGCATGTAACCGTGCTCATTGTCCAATTCTTTGGCCACAGCAGTCCCTTTTGACAGAGGTGCCCCATACAATTTTACTCTACAATTCTACCCAGGTCTGTTTGTTGTCCTGCCAACTCCTGTGGTCATTGCATTGCATAACAACGGCCGCAGGAGAGACCAGGCTAATACAATACGTAAAGGAACTGTACATTTCTCATTTTTCCCCCTGACATTCTCTTTGACACCACTTGTAAGGCAAGGCTGGCTATTGTGTGTGTGTACGGCTTGGGTGATATCCAGATTGTCATACCTTCATACCGGCACTGAACACAAGGGGCGCTGTTTTCAAACCTCACTGAGTCTTTGTAATCCAAATATGGCCGTTCTGCTTCTAGCTACCAAGCAACTTTGCAGTATTTTGATTGTTTGTGTGTTATTACAAGCATTTCGCTACACCCGCAATATCTGCTAAATATGTGTATGTGACCAATAACATTTTATTTTAATATGATTTAAGATATCTAGTTGGCAAACATTTAGTTGTGAATTCCGTACTGTAATTAGATCACCTGTCAAGTACTGCACAACACTCACAAGGCCCCGGTCTCTCGTCATGCTTGTAAACAAACACTACGTGACTGGGAACTACCAGTAAGCTTCCTAATGGAAAACAATGTGACCGGTAAAATGAAGAACTCCATCTTCTTATCATAACATATTGCAGGTAATTACTTAAGAAGCTACAAATATTCAAATGTAATAAAACACTTCAAATAAATAGTTTCAACGGCATTGACAGTATCGAAAAACCATCCTGTGGCTATTTCTAAATACCCCGGTAATTGGCCCAAGTGTGTGCATCTGCGCATGTGTAACTGTGTATGACCACCATTCAGGAAGTAATGACTCACCACAAGCTACACTATTCCAAGACCTCTACAACTGCATTACGCAGCACGGCCACAGGATATGTCACACTTGTGCTCAAAGGGTCAAAAGTCATATGAAAATGTGTTTGCGGTCATAATTGATCATGGGGTCCTAGGCAGAAAAGTACAGTGTCAAAATCTAGAATAAGGGTTGCACACTGACTCCCTCATGCCCCAACACATACCCTGTATTGTAGTACTCCACTGACAATGTCCCAGGTCTTAATCTCTTTCCAAACAAGGGTATGTCTTGGCACATGTGAAAGTGCAGCTGTGTCCCTAAGCTATAGTTCAACTTCCACATGTTCTGAAATATGAGGGGAATGGAAAAAGTGAATAATCAGTGTTGAATGAATGGAATGTTTTTTGTGTGTTTTTTTCCCCTGAGAAGTCAGTGCATCAGCTAATACTACAGCTGAGCAAGCAGAGGGGCAGCGAGTTCCCTAAAACAAGGTATTTCTCAGAGCTTGGCGTCTTGATGGGAAAACACTTTGTGGTCTCGAGCACCACACGCACATACGTGCGCACGCAAACACACATTTACCCGTGTATTTAGACATGAATAATCATATTTTTTGGCTTAATTCCGTATCTAATTACAATTGTTTGGCCCCATGCTGCCTCCCTCCATGGGGAAGTGACAGCTGTTCCTTGCTCTGACTCATATAACTCGGGGGGCGAACTCGGGGGCCGAAATGAAACGCATCTAGCTCCAGCTTCCTGAGAAAATGCCCTTGGCTCCTTCCCAGTCTGAAGGGGAGTTTGCGGGAACGTTTTTATGCAGAAAAAAGAAGCATGCACGCGCACACACTGCATCTAGGTGGTGTTAACCTTATCAAAGCATTTCATGTCAACATTAGGGCTTGGCTAGGCCCATAATGTACACACATGCTTTGCTGTTATACTAGGGCCCTATAAAATCATTTTCATTTTTTGCCTGAGTCCCCCCCCCCCCCCAATTCTGTTTTCTCCGTTATTGTTTTTCCAAGTTTCCATTTTCCCCAACTTTTTTTAATTGAACATCCAATTTAGTTGTTTTCTAAGTCCACAACAATGCTTAAACTACATCAGTAGACCACTTTTGAGTTCTGGTAACATTTGAGAAATGTTGATTTTGTTTGTTGTTGGTGTAGTTAGCCTTTAATTCCAGTGCAAGATGTTTAGGGTTTTTCTGTACCGCACGTGATGTTGAGAGTTTTGCAAAACAAATACCCATTGGATTGTGGCAAATAATCATGATATCATTCTGCCAGGTAAGCATAGTCAACTACAAACTAAACATTCAATTGAGAAGGTTTTTGGGAAAGCCTTTCCATTTACCAGAATACTTTTCATTAGCCTCATTGCTATCGTCTACTAGGTGGTAGATTTGCGCACCGAACATACACAGACAGGGAGAATTGTCATTGCCTCTTCAGAAAGTTGCAGGAAATATCAATCACCAGAGGCGTCATGCCCTCAGATTTTGTTCTGTTTCCCCCTAAAAAAAAAACATTTTTTCTCTCTCTGTAATACTACTAGCAATTTTATGAAGATGGCTTTAGCTAGCCGAGATAGGTTCCCATTCTCCCATTTCAGGCTATCAGTCACGTTTAGAGTAGATAAGATCGTTAGACAAGCTAACTGGCATGCCTGCTGGCAAGGTTTGAAGACTTTAGAAAAGAAAGCAATAACTTAATGTACTGAGTAAGACTCACATTCCTTTCAATCTTTTACCCAGATGCAGAGAAGAATATTTAGTTTGTTTAAAATAAGAACCACCAGTCAGGAGGACTGGTAGACAAGTGGTAGACTTAGACGTACAGAAAAGTTGACATTTAATTTAGACTTTAAAAAAAGTAGAATTAAGCATAATGTTAATGGTTCTAGATTGCAAGAAAAAGCTGTTTCAGGTGTTTGAAAAAGGCTAAATTCTCCACCTTCCTGATTGGGGTTATAGCCCTCTCCGGACCAGCCCCCAGCTATCCATACATACATTGTGCCCCCTCAGACTTTTGGGGTGCTCGACACCCCTGCAAATCACGAATGCATTCTGTTCATGGTTTATGATAAACTTAGGCAAATTAATACATTTTCAATACATTCACTTGATTCCCTACTAAGTTCAATATTTTTGTTTTGTTTTTTAAATTCCATTTTAATGTCTGGATTCCGTGATTCTCTCCTGTTCTCTGCATCACAGATTTCATAGGACCCTTCTATACTCAGCCACAAACTACTTCCCCATCTCTTATCGATCCAAAGCCCAACTCCACCCCCCACCCGCACCTGACCATGTGCTAGTGGGAGACGTTTGCTCAGCCAAGCCCGACACCCAACAAGCACAACAACCAGAACAAAGTGGATTTTAGGGAGGAAGGGCTGCCAAAATGACCCAATTTCATTTGCCAATTTAACTGATAATCATCTCAAAGTGCGAGTACAGCTCGTGGGAGAGGATGCCGTGAACTCAACAGCTGTGGTGCATACAACACTAAAACACACCCACAATATGTGGGGAAACCAATGAGCCAAGATACTGAAGGTTATACCCACAAACATGATTTCTGGATCATTTTCTATATTGTTGCCAAATCAGTCAGTAGTGAGTAATGAAAATACTCTATCAATGTCATTCTTGCTCCCCCATTCTCCTCGCAACTCTCTACTTTTTCTCTGTCCATCCATCTATCCCTGCATTGCTCCTCCACCTCTCTATCTCTGTCTCTGTGTGGGATTTGAGCCGTATAGCATTACAATTTCAAAAGGCCCCGTCTTATGGACTCCCTTGTCAGGGAAGGCCAGTGGCGCTGTTTAAGGGATGTGAAGTATGAGGAATGATGGTGGAGGGCAGCGCTCCCACTGTTTACATTGCCATGTCACGTATCATCAGGCCAGTGACGCTGTTTAAGGGATGTGAAGTATGAGGAATGATGGTGGAGGGCAGCGCTCCCACTGTTTACATTGCCATGTCACGTATCATCAGGCCAGTGACGCTGTTTAAGGGATGTGAAGTATGAGGAATGATGGTGGAGGGCAGCGCTCCCACTGTTTACATTGCCATGTCACGTATCATCAGGCCAGTGACGCTGTTTAAGGGATGTGAAGTATGAGGAATGATGGTGGAGGGCAGCGCTCCCACTGTTTACATTGCCATGTCACGTATCATCAGGCCAGTGGCGCTGTTTAAGGGATGTGAAGTATGAGGAATGATGGTGGAGGGCAGCGCTCCCACTGTTTACATTGCCATGTCACGTATCATCAGGCCAGTGGCGCTGTTTAAGGGATGTGAAGTATGAGGAATGATGGTGGAGGGCAGCGCTCCCACTGTTTACATTGCCATGTCACGTATCATCAGGCCAGTGACGCTGTTTAAGGGATGTGAAGTATGAGGAATGATGGTGGAGGGCAGCGCTCCCACTGTTTACATTGCCATGTCACGTATCATCAGGCCAGTGGCGCTGTTTAAGGGATGTGAAGTATGAGGAATGATGGTGGAGGGCAGCGCTCCCACTGTTTACATTGCCATGTCACGTATCATCAGGCCAGTGACGCTGTTTAAGGGATGTGAAGTATGAGGAATGATGGTGGAGGGCAGCGCTCCCACTGTTTACATTGCCATGTCACGTATCATCAGGCCAGTGACGCTGTTTAAGGGATGTGAAGTATGAGGAATGATGGTGGAGGGCAGCGCTCCCACTGTTTACATTGCCATGTCACGTATCATCAGGCCAGTGGCGCTGTTTAAGGGATGTGAAGTATGAGGAATGATGGTGGAGGGCAGCGCTCCCACTGTTTACATTGCCATGTCACGTATCATCAGGCCAGTGACGCTGTTTAAGGGATGTGAAGTATGAGGAATGATGGTGGAGGGCAGCGCTCCCACTGTTTACATTGCCATGTCACGTATCATCAGGCCAGTGGCGCTGTTTAAGGGATGTGAAGTATGAGGAATGATGGTGGAGGGCAGCGCTCCCACTGTTTACATTGCCATGTCACGTATCATCAGGCCAGTGGCGCTGTTTAAGGGATGTGAAGTATGAGGAATGATGGTGGAGGGCAGCGCTCCCACTGTTTACATTGCCATGTCACGTATCATCAGGCCAGTGACGCTGTTTAAGGGATGTGAAGTATGAGGAATGATGGTGGAGGGCAGCGCTCCCACTGTTTACATTGCCATGTCACGTATCATCAGGCCAGTGACGCTGTTTAAGGGATGTGAAGTATGAGGAATGATGGTGGAGGGCAGCGCTCCCACTGTTTACATTGCCATGTCACGTATCATCAGGCCAGTGACGCTGTTTAAGGGATGTGAAGTATGAGGAATGATGGTGGAGGGCAGCGCTCCCACTGTTTACATTGCCATGTCACGTATCATCAGGCCAGTGGCGCTGTTTAAGGGATGTGAAGTATGAGGAATGATGGTGGAGGGCAGCGCTCCCACTGTTTACATTGCCATGTCACGTATCATCAGGCCAGTGGCGCTGTTTAAGGGATGTGAAGTATGAGGAATGATGGTGGAGGGCAGCGCTCCCACTGTTTACATTGCCATGTCACGTATCATCAGGCCAGTGACGCTGTTTAAGGGATGTGAAGTATGAGGAATGATGGTGGAGGGCAGCGCTCCCACTGTTTACATTGCCATGTCACGTATCATCAGGCCAGTGGCGCTGTTTAAGGGATGTGAAGTATGAGGAATGATGGTGGAGGGCAGCGCTCCCACTGTTTACATTGCCATGTCACGTATCATCAGGCCAGTGACGTTTTAAGACCTCGCTGCTCATCTCAGCTGGCCCTCCACACCACAAGGCCTCCATAACAAGCCCCAGGCCCGCTCATTGATCAAACTCAAGCTTTTTTAAATGCTTTTCTCTACACGCACCCTTCTCCTCATGGTGTGTACATTTGTATTTATTATTATCCCCACTCTTCCTGGGGTCGAAACACAATAAGGAACTTACATCACACATAAAACAAAAGATGAAAAAGGACATCATATAACATTATTACATCACTACGTAGCTACACTACAAAATGTAGAATTCCAACCATACAATAATATTACAATGTATGTGTGTAGTGTGTTTGTGTGTGTGCATGTGAAAGTGCTAAGTGTTTTGGAAGTAGAATTGATTCAATAACTAACTGTTTTTATATATTGGTGCCATATGCAAATAGTTTATTTCTGGATGGGAGTGCTCCGGTGATTCCATTTAGTGGATTTCTCACCTTGTCCAAGGAGTGAAAACAATGAACAAACCTGCTATATAATGAGCTCGGGAGAAAAATAAAATAAAAAATCCCAGCCAGAATTGGCGCTTCCAATTATCACTGTGTTGCTGTGACAGGCTCCCCGTGGTCTTGGATGTTACCTCTCCTCCTAAGTGTTTGTGTACACATTTAGGCTCCCGAGTGGCGCAGCGGTCTAGGGCACTTAATCTCAGTGCTAGAAGCATCACTCCAGACCCTGGTTCGATTCCAGGCTGAATCACAACCGGACATGATTGGGAGTCCCATAGGGCTGTGCACAATTAGCTCAGCGTTGGCCGGGGTAGGCCATCATTGTAAATAAGAATTGGTTCTTAACTGATTTGCCTGGTTAAATAAATAAAACATGTGTATAGTATGTGCCTTAGAAAACCTCTGAGGCGTCCGAGGGGGTGTGCATCTGATGCCCCTTGTCCTAACAGAGTTTATTCGCTATGCACATTCTAACCCACCACACATTAATCAAATCAAAATCACATTTTATTGGTCACATACACATATTTAGCAGATGTTATTGCGGATGTAGCGAAATGCTTGTGTTCCTAGCTCCAACAGTTCAGTAGTATCTAACAATTCAAAACAATACACACTTCTAAAAGTAAACGTGTAATTAAAAAATAATATACAGTCGCAGTCAAAAGTTTGGACACCTACTTTCTACATTGTAGTGAAGACATCAAAACTATTAAATAACACATGGAATCATGTAGTAATCCAAAAAGTGTTAAACAAATCAAAATATATTTGAGATTCTTCAAAGTAGCCACCCTTTGCCTTGATGGCTGCTTTGCACACTCTTGACATTCTTTTAACCAGCTTCATGAGGAAGTCACCTAGAATGCATTTCAATGTTTTATTTTTTTATTTTACTAGGCACGTCAGTTAAGAACAAATTCTTATTTTCAATGACGGCCTAGGAACAGTGGGTTAACTGCCTGTTCAGGGGCAAAATGACAGAAAAATACATAAAGGTCCGTTAATCCAGAAAATGTCAAGAACTTTGAAAGTTTCCTCAAGTGCAGTTGCAAAAACCAAGCGCTATGATGAAAATGGCTCTCATGAGGACCGCCACAGGAAAGGAAGACCCAGAGTTACCTCTGCTGCAGAGGATAAGTTCATTAGAGTTACCCGCCCAAATAGTTCAAGTAACAGACACATCTCAACATCAACTGTTCAGGGGAGACTGCGTGAATCAGGCCTTCATGGTTGAATTGCTGCCATCAAACCACTACTAAAGGACACCAATAATAAGAAGAGACTTGCTTGGGCCAAGAAACACAAGCAATGGACATTAGACCAGTGGAAATCTGTCCTTTGGTCTGATGTCTTTGTGAGACGCAGAGTAGGTGAACGGATGATCTCCGCATGTGTAGTTCCCACCATGAAGCATGGAGGTGTGATGGTGTGGTGGTGCTTTGCTGGTGACACTGTCCAGTGATTTATTGAGAAATTAGGGCACACTTAAGCAGCATGCTACCACAGCATTCTACAGCGATACGCCTCCCATCTGGTTTGCGCTTAGAGGGACTATCATTTGTTTTTCAACAGGACAATGACCCAACCCACCTCAACCCAATTGAGATGGTTTGGGATGAGCAGAGTGAAGGAAAAGCAGCCAAGTGCTCAGCATATGTGGGAACTCCTTCAAGACTGTTGGAAAAGCATTCCAGGTGAATCTACTTTGACCTGACTCATCCACTTCAGAAGTCATTCCAAGAGTTGCACGGAGATAGCTAGTCCCATAATACACATGGATATACAGGACCTGTAGTCGACTGGTAGAATAGTTACTTTTCCTAATTTAGCGTTATTGTGGAGTTTGAGAACATTTGGCTCGGCAGCTAATGAGATATTCCTGTCGTTCATCAACCGTGTGCTGTTGTCAGTGTGTGTGTGTCAGAGGGAGAAAGAATAGAAGACTGATAAAGAGGGACTTTGATGTGGAGAGACAGAGAGAGTGAAATGGACAGTGAGAAGGGGGTAGAGGCTGTCTGAGAGAAACCGTAGTCAGTAAAGGCTCTGGAGGTTTCTCCATTGTGCCTGTCGCTCACCCTCATGGCTAAGCTCTGCCAAAGCCACCCAACCAACCCCAAAGCTTAAAAGCCCTGCCCCTTACCGTTAGGGGGGGTTCAGAAAATGGCAGGTAATTGTTTTCCCTTTCCCTTTTTTACCAGCACACTCTTCATGTGCAGGCCACCCACACTCTCCATATTGTTTAGGCTGACAAGACAGGAGCTAAGTGACAGAGATAGCCAGGAAAATGAAGGGAAGAAAAAAAAAGAGAAAAGAAGTTGTCGGTTCTCCAAAGAAGGCAAGGAGGAGAGTGAGTAAGGAAAGGAAGACGGGGAGAGAGAAGCAGGGGGAATGAATCAGCTTCTCGCTTCATCGATTCTCAAAAAGGATGAAAAAAAGGAGTCACGTTCCTTTCAAATGGAAGCCGAGCGCGGCTGTAATCAACTGCCTGCTGCTTTACCTGGCAGTACATTTCCATGGTAACCCTATTAGAAAGCCAATATAATGGGGCCTTAGGTTGAAGGGGAATGCCAAATACTGGTGCAAAGATAGTTCACTGTGGCAGATGGTACAGGTACAGATGTAGGATCTTTAATTTGATAACCCTGTGACAAGACAACTTTCCTGCAACGCAACGTGTATTTGAGGTTTAAAAAGGCTTCTAAAGTTTGGATTTTCCATTTAGAAATGTCAGACTTTATTGTCCCTTACAGAAAATGTACTAACCTCTACAATAAGGCCCTTTACATTTCCTGTTACAGGGTTATTACTGGCTCAAATTAAGATCTTACATCTGTAGGGTACGAAGGGGGTTCTTACAGACATAAAGGGTATTGGACAGGCTTTGATTGGTATTATTGTGTTGGCTACTTCTCCCGGCCTCTTTGTGTAGAAATGCTAATGCTATCCTGCATATCTCCAGTTATGTTTATACCCAACCATGTTGTTCTCAACTGTATCTCTGTCTCTATTGCGAATCAGCCCTATCCCGGATTTGAACCACGAAGACAATCAGGCAAAATAGCTTCTCCTTCCTCACCCCTCTCCAGATCTCAAGCACAGGAACACCGCATCAATACTTAAAAAACAATATGCCTCACTTGCATTCATTAGTTACCTTTCCCTCTTAAACACATATACACTTACTGTATGCACACGCATTCTGGCTCTGAAAAGTTCCACACAGCCGGCGAGCCAACATGTCTCTACAGCGTGTAATCTTGAGGAATTTACAAAGTCCCTCTGCTTCTGCGAAAAACCCTTTGAGGTGATTTGCGTGGAGTAGTCGACGATTGAGATGTAAGGCTTTCTTTTTTTCTCCTCTCGTCCCTCAAGCGTGTTTTAATGCACACAACTGTCCCAGCATGCCAAACAGGATCTCCGAAATGAAAAAACCTTGATGATCAAGGCTCGTAGGTCAAAGGTTGCAGAGGGATGTCCCGCCGTGGCTCTTATCTCCAGGATTTCTGGAAACCTTTTATTTTGTTCTCCTTTTATTCCTCCAGTCCTCAGCCAGACTCCACCTGTCAAGAGTTAGTCATAAATAACCATGAAGCTCTCTGTATATCACTCAGGATCTGTTGAGTTTGAAGAATAACAAATGTCTTTATTAAATCAAGCCGCCACACCTCTGCAGTATATCAAGTGTTACTGTAATTTCACCCCCCTTTCCTTTCTCTCCTCTACATTTCCTACCGCGTCCCTGTTCATTAGTTCAAGGATCTTCTTCAGTGGGGCTCTGGACATGATTCACCGCCATGACACCTGCTCGCCATGACATACACTCACATACACACACACTTTCCAGAGACCCCCCCGGCACACGCTATCCCCAGTTGAATTGGCAAAGAACCGAAAAGGTTAGATATGGCCTATAGTTTGCCGTGAACTCCAGATGTGGCACTAGTATTGGTAGTTTTTGTAAGTGCAAAGAAAGGGAGGCAAGACTATAATTTTTCCTTAAAGCTGAGATCTGTGCATTTTTTCTGATCTTTGTTTTGAGGAAATTAACGTCCAGCGTTGTGGTTAAATACATCTTAATACTCTGCTGTTCTATCGCACGTGCAGTGATGGAGGGACAGACGCATTTTGTTGTTTGAAGTAAGGTATTTGTTGTAATATCGCAAACAGACGTGGCAGTTTCACCTCTCTGGATTCCAGCTTTACGTAGGATATGAGGCGGTGTTATGCATCTAGTTGAGTTCTGGACCATCTCTGGACCATCTCCTAATGCTCATACCTACTGCGATGCCCTGTTGTAATTCTACACTCACCCTGAAGGGTATAGCTCGCTCAGAGTTAACGTTAATAGCTCATTGCTAATGCTAATAGCCAGTCATTATGCAGTTGTCACGATAGCGACTGCTGAGTTGGGTATTTGGTTAGGTTTGTTAAAAAAGGACTCTGGTCCTTTGGTACTATTAGTGCTTTAGTATACTGCTGATTTACCAAAGGTGTCTAGCATATCATACTGGAGGATTTGGGGCTAGTTTCTCAGAAAATTGGATACAATAAGATAACCGATACAACCAAAGCTGTCCACAACAATCGTCACATCGACACAATTTTGAGCTGGATGACTGGGATCTGATTTTGTATTCTACTTCGTTATTTATGACATACTCATTCTGACGGAACACCTGCCACTGTTGAGCATTGAGCGTTGTCGTCCCCCTAGTTAACTGAGAGGCGATCTTGAATTCCACCAGTGTCTGGATTTACCATACAGTTCTGTCCTGGCACACCTGGCCGGCACTAAGAGAAACTATATCATATTTTATTTCTCCACTCCAGGTCCTCTGTCATCACTATTTATTACCAGGCCTGATTTGAACGGGGAACCTGCTAGTATTGAACATGGCCAGTGTTTACGAGACCCAAGTGTGACAGAGTGGAAGCCCATCCTTTCCTTTCTCTACCCACAGGTTATTTATCTACCACCGGTCCCACTACCAGGACCCCCGGCAGTATTAAACATGTCGGCAAAATGTCTCTCTCTGGCGAGCATGGGGTATTGAGTTGTGTGACAGGTCGGGGGTAGGCGGCGATGTGCCACACCTGCCCGGATTAAACATGGGAACATTTACGAGCCCCTCATGGGACAAGAGAAGCAATCTTTTTTGGGGTAATCGTGGTGCTCTTGGCTGCGGGTCCATCTGCTGCACACCTGCTTTAACTCTGAGATGAGTGGAGAGATCTTGTTCATCGAGAGTCCTGGGTCATCGGCAGTTTCCTCATTAGCTTCTTTCTCTGTAAGATGTGTGAAACATCTGGCAACCGCCTCTGTCCTATCGATCGCCTGTTTTTTTGTTGCTGTATGATGATTCCTACCCATTGACCCTGAAGACATGCTGAGGTTTCCTTCACAGCTGATGTCTCTCCTCCCTTCATCCCTCCTTCATTCTCTCTCGTTCAAGCTTTGCCCTTCCCTCCCGCTGAAATCATAGATTATATTGATAAATCAACTTTCTCCCCTTCTCACTCAACAAAATATCTTTCCCCCACTTCCTTCTCACATCGACAATGCCCATCACCCTGTTAGTTAGTTAGTTAGATAGTTATAATGTTCGCTTGCCTGTACTGGGTGACATGTTCACAGTTCCAAGAAAAGCCTGAACTTAAATACATTTATTCTGGCTCTCCACAAAGAAGGCTCTGAGCTTCTTTGATGGTATGAGGAAACCTAATTGAAATTCTCCTCCCTGCCTTTCTCTTTCTCTCTTTACTGCCATGCTGCTGACACTGAAAATCTCCGCCTACCGCTGCCGACTCTGCACCCACACTGCTCTTTGAGAGTTTCAGTGGTAGAGCAGAGCACGCCAACCGCTATCCATGTAATGTTGTGGGGGGGATTACTGCTTGTCCTAAAACGCCACTGTGCCTTATCACCATGTACTTGACTCATCAAAAGGAAACACCCCCTGCATATATATATATTATGACCATCCAGTCATTTTTAGTTGAAGCTGGAATCCTTAATGGTGAAACTGCCACGTCCATTTGCGATATTACGAAGTTACTGTAAACAACAAACAGTTTTCCCCCGCTGACATCATTGCGCACACGATAGAACAACACATTATGTACTACACATTTGTTTTACCATGCTGCGTAAACGCTCCTCAGCTCAGCAACAATAACAGGGGAAGGATTGCCCGTCCACATCTACTACAGTATTATGGCTGTAGAGGATGATCCTAGTTTCTGTTTTAGACAGAAATGGATGGTGTGATCCAGGGGGACTTTATATTTATCTTTTATCAATGTAATTATCTTCGATCAGGATAGACTATATAAAATAAATACTCCCCCTCTTGAGGTCGAAGTGTCCCTAGAGCTCTGAGACAAGATTGTGTCGGTACAAACCAGGGGAAGGGTACCAAAAAATGTCTGCAGCATTGAAGGTTCCCAAGAGCACAGCGACCTCCATCATTCTTAAATAGAAGAAGTTTGGAACCACCAAGACTCATCCTAGAGCTGGCCGCCCGGCCAAACTGAGCAATCGGAGGAGAAGGGCCTTGGTGACCAAGAACCCGATGCGCACTCTGACATAGCTCCGGAGTTCCTCTGTGGAGCTGGTTGTCCTTCTGGAACGTTCTCCCATCTCTACAGCACTCCACCAATCAGGTCTTTAAAAACCTGTTCTTGCTTTGTCATTATGGGGTATTGTGTGTAGCTTGGGGGGCATTTTAATCAATTTTAGAATTAGGCTGTAACATAACGAAATGTGGAAAAGGTCAGGGGGTGTGAATACTTTCTCAATTCACTGTATGTATTTACAATGCAGTATCTGTATGTACACATGGATGCTGGCTCGTGTTGACTCCAATGCTTTCAACAGTTGTCAAGTTGGCTGGATGTCCTTTGGGTGGTGTATCATTCTTGATACACACAGGAAGCTGTTGAGCGTCAACCCAGCAGCATTGCAGTTCTTGACACAAACCAGTGCACCTACCACCATACCCTGTTCAAAGGCACTTAAACATTTTGTCTTGCCCATTCACCCTCTGAATCGCACACATACACAATTCATGTTTGAGTAGTCTTGAGGCTTATAAATCCTTCTCTTCCCCTTCATCTACACTGATTTGAATTGGATTTAACTAGTGGCATCAATAAAGAATATCATTCACCTGGATGGCCTATATCATGGAAAGAGCAGGTGTTCAAAAACTTTTATATACTAAGTGTATGTACACTGTAGTATATGTATGTATACTGTAGTATATGTATGTATACTGTAGTATATGTATGTACACTGTAGTATATGTATGTATACTGTAGTATATGTATGTATACTGTAGTATATGTATGTACACTGTAGTATATGTATGTATACTGTAGTATATGTATGTATACTGTAGTATATGTATGTATACTGTAGTATATGTATGTATACTGTAGTATATGTATGTATACTGTAGTATATGTACACTGTAGTATATGTATGTATACTGTAGTATATGTATGTATACTGTAGTATATGTACACTGTAGTATATGTATGTATACTGTAGTATATGTATGTATACTGTAGTATATGTACACTGTAGTATATGTATGTATACTGTAGTATATGTATGTATACTGTAGTATATGTATGTATACTGTAGTATATGTATGTACACTGTAGTATATGTATGTACACTGTAGTATATGTATGTATACTGTAGTATATGTATGTATACTGTAGTATATGTATGTATATGTACACTGTAGTATATGTATGTATACTGTAGTATATGTATGTATACTGTAGTATATGTATGTATACTGTAGTATATGTATGTACACTGTAGTATATGTATGTACACTGTAGTATATGTATGTATACTGTAGTATATGTATGTACACTGTAGTATGTGTATGTATACTGTAGTATATGTATGTATACTGTAGTATATGTATGTACACTGTAGTATATGTATGTATACTGTAGTATATGTATGTACACTGTAGTATATGTATGTATACTGTAGTATATGTATGTATACTGTAGTATATGTATGTATACTGTAGTATATGTATGTACACTGTAGTATATGTATGTATACTGTAGTATATGTATGTACACTGTAGTATATGTATGTATACTGTAGTATATGTATGTATACTGTAGTATATGTATGTATACTGTAGTATATGTATGTATACTGTAGTATATGTATGTACACTGTAGTATATGTATGTATACTGTAGTATATGTATGTATACTGTAGTATATGTATGTACACTGTAGTATATGTATGTACACTGTAGTATATGTATGTATACTGTAGTATATGTATGTATACTGTACAGGATTATAGCACTAAAAACAAACCCTTACCTTTTTCAAATCTGTATTTCGCAGCTTGGACTTTTGTGATGGACAGTCAGATAAGCATGTGATACATGTGATGAGCTAGTGTTCACCAGAAGCAAACCATTTACCTAAGCTGCAGTCTGACTGATGAAGAGTGACTGACACACACACACACACAATCAATTCTCCCGACACACAGACTGATTGAAAGGGAGAAATGTAAAAATGCAGATTGTCTCTGTGAACAGCTCCACTCAGTCTGTGAGATGAAATGACTTGGTAACCTGAGAAATGACTTGGACACGTTATCATCATGGTGGAGCTGTCCTCTGGAGCACTTTGACAGCTGCTGTCTTTTTATTCTTATTTACACAGACTCTCTTTTTATTTATTTATTTATCTGTTATTTTACCAGGTACGTTCACTGAGGACACATTCTCATTTGCAGCAACAACCTGGGGAATAGTTACAGGATGAATGAGCCAATTGTAAACTGGGGATTATTAGGTGACTGTGATGGTTTGAGTGCCAGATTGGGAATTTAGCCAGGACACTGCCATGGGATCTTTAATGACCTCAGAGAGTCAGGACACCCGTTTAACATCCCATCTGAAAGACAGCACCCTACACAGGGCAATGTCATTGGGATATATATATTTTTTTAGACCAGTGGAATGAGTACCTCCTGCTGGCCCTCCAACACCACTTCTAGCAGCATCTGGTCTCCCATCCAGGAACTGACCAGGACCAGCCCTGTTTAGCTTCAGAAGCTAGGCAGCAGGGGTATGCAGGGTGGTAATGCTGCTGCACTGGCTTTGTGCACACACTGACACGCCAACACACACACACTACATACACTCACACACAGAAAAACACACACATGCATTTTGACACCACACACAGACACTCTTTCATGATCTTCACACACACTGCTTCTACTGTTTATTATCTATCCCGATTGCCTAGTCCCTTTTCCCCCTACCTATACAGTATGTACATACTGTGTTACCTCAACTACCTCATACCCCTGCACATTGACTCAGTACCGGTACTCCTTGAATATAGTCTCATTACTTTGTGACTATTTCCTTTTTTTTGCACATTTGACTTACTTTTGAACTCTGTATTGTTGGAAAAGAGCTCGTAAAGTAAGCACTCGCGGGGTGGTTTTGTCCAACACTTCTATAGTCTCCTTTTGGTAATGTCGTCAATGCTTCACTTGAAGACTGCTGGCATAAGTCTATATGACAGTGTCCCACTAAATGGCAAAATAGCTGTCACATCTCCTATGCCTCATTATGGGATTTGTGACTTGGTATTTAAGCATACTTTTCATTGTCATGAACCACCAAACCCATTAATTAGGCTATAGGCCTATTGGTGTCATATCCTATTTCTGTGTGTTGACACCTTGCTGTTCTATGGCCTCTCATGGCATTATGGATGAGCACAGAATAAGAATAATTGCAGTGTTCAAGATGAGTCAAGTTCCATAGTTCATACTGATAATCCTAGAGAAGCACAGAATGAGACATATATTTAAAATATCAATTTAAAACACCTGTCAGATACCATTTATCTACAATTCCTAGAGATACCTGTATCTCTTTCTCAAAATGGACGTCGATGAGCGTTAGTAATTTAAATAGGCTCGTGGGACAAACACTTAACTCCCTCTCACTTGATTAATGCACTCCAGAAATCTGAAGAACTTTCTTTGAGAGAAACTTTCTGTTGAGAGGAGAGTCAACAAGGCCTGTGTAAATGGGAGAGTCTGAAAGGCTATGTAAATCCTTGCTCTATATACCCCCGTTCAAGTCAAGTACTTCTGGCCCCCTGAAAAGCTGGAAAGAGGCGTTTTACGTATGCTGTTGTAGCTGAATGCGTGCTTGGACACCATTAAGCCACTACTGCAATCCCTACTGCAATCCCTGCAGCCTCTTAATGTAGCCTAAACTCCCAACTGTGTAGCTAACCCACTGGCACACTGAAGTGTCTCTTCCCTCAGTGGTGTCAGTTTTAGGTGTAGCTAACCCAGTGGCACTCTGAAGTGTCTCTTCCCTCAGTGGTGTCAGTTTTAGGTTTAGCTAACCCAGTGGCACTCTGAAGTGTCTCTTCCCTCAGTGGTGTCAGTTTTAGGTGTAGCTAACCCACTGGCACACTGAAGTGTCTCTTCCCTCAGTGGTGTCAGTTTTAGGTGTAGCTAACCCAGTGGCACTCTGAAGTGTCTCTTCCCTCAGTGGTGTCAGTTTTAGGTGTAGCTAACCCAGTGGCACTCTGAAGTGTCTCTTCCCTCAGTGGTGTCAGTTTTAGGTGTAGCTAACCCAGTGGCACTCTGAAGTGTCTCTTCCCTCAGTGGTGTCAGTTTTAGGTGTAGCTAACCCAGTGGCACACTGAAGTGTCTCTTCCCTCAGTGGTGTCAGTTTTAGGTGTAGCTAACCCAGTGGCACTCTGAAGTGTCTCTTCCCTCAGTGGTGTCAGTTTTAGGTGTAGCTAACCCAGTGGCACTCTGAAGTGTCTCTTCCCTCAGTGGTGTCAGTTTTAGGTGTAGCTAACCCAGTGGCACTCTGAAGTGTCTCTTCCCTCAGTGTTGAATTATTCAGCGTCGCTCTATTTCCCTAGAATGCCAGTGGGATGTTCTTAGTGGAAGACGAATAGAGAGAATTGTGTGTGGGTGTGCCTCATTGCCTGCTAGGCCTGAACGATATGGGGGAAACATTTAATTGTGTTTTTTTGTACCAAATATTTGACTTGCGATTTTCACCCTTGGCTAAACTGTTGGAATCATAGAAATAGATTGCTCATTCTAACTTTGTGGTTGGAATGCAGTTTTGTTTGGCATGACAGCAAATTAAAAAGGAAGGAAGGAGGTGGTTGTGTCAGAGTAGGAACCAGAGTGTTGGTCAATGTTTTTCGATAAGACCCTAATTAGATTTAAATAGGTACATTCTCTTTTCCATTTCCTCTGATTTTAAGAACAAGCCACAAACAATCATGACATAATCCCTCACTGGTACCGGCCTGTATTAAAGCAAAGGTTTGTTACAGTGATTTACCTTCTCAGAGGATTTAGCTAGCCAGGTATCACTTAGCATTAGGGGCTAACACACATTTTGTAGGCATATTTACAGCTTGCTAAGAACAACTAATTAGTGTTTTGAATAGAACAAGTTACACAAACTAAAAGTATAATATAGAAAACATGGATTTATATTAAGAAGCTAAGTGGAAAGCTGCGTGCATGCTGTGGTTTAGTCAATGTTTGCAGAGTCAGAGTGAATCTCGAGCACAAGGAACTGAGTGAGTGATGGGGCGGGGCTTGGCGTGTGGGATTGGGAAGTGGACAAAAGAGGAGAAATTGAGAGAGAACTCCGTCAACGCGAGCAATAAATCACATTTAAAAAACATGCGTTACACACTAAGTGGGGTTTCAAAATATCGCAGCCTTTTGTGATATGGATATTACACATGGCAATATCACAATTTCGATTAAAATGTGATCAATTGTGCAGCCCTACTGCCAGCATATACAATTGAAGTCGTAAGTTTACATACACCTGAGCCAAATACATTTATACTCAGTGTTTCACAATTCCTGACATTTAAAAAATAGTAAAAATTCCCTGTTTTAGGTCAGTTAGGATCACCACTTTATTATAAGAATGTGAAATGTCAGAATAATAGTAGAGAGAATGATTTATTTCTGCCATCACATTCCCAGCGGGTCAGAAGTTTACATACACTCAATTAGTATTTGGTAGCATTGCCTATAAATTGTTTAACTTGGGTCAAACATTTCAGGTAGCCTTCCAAAAGCTTCCAACAATACGTTTGGGGAATTCTATCCCATTCCTCCTGACAGAGTTGGTGTAACTGAGTCAGGTTTGTAAGCCTCCTGACAGAGCTGATGTAACTGAGTCAGGTTTGTAGGCCTCCTGACAGAGCTGGTGTAACTGAGTCAGGTTTGTAGGCCTCCTGACAGAGCTGGTGTAACTGAGTCAGGTTTGTAGGCCTCCTGACAGAGCTGGTGTAACTGAGTCAGGTTTGTAGGCCTCCTTGCTCGCACATGCTTTTTTAGTTCTGCCCACAAATTTTCTATATGATTGAGGTCAGGACTTTGTGAAGGTCACTCCAATACCTTGACTTTGTTGTCCTTAAGCCATTTTGAGACAACTTTGGAAGTATGCTTGAGGTCATTGTCCATTTGGAAGACCCATTTGCCACCAAGCTTTAACTTCCGGACTGATGTCTTGAGATGTTGCTTCAATATATCCACGTAATTTTCCTCATGATGCCATCTATTTTGTGAAGTGTACCAGTCCCTCCTGCGACAAATCACCCCCACAACATGATGCTGCCACCCCGTGCTTCACAGTTGGGATGGTGTTCTTCGGTTTGCAAGCTTCCCCCTTTTTCCTCCAAACATAACGATGGTCATTATGGCCAAACAGTTCTATTTGTGTTTCATTAGACCAGAGGACATTTCTCCAAAAAGCATGATCTTTGTCCCAATGTGCAAACCGTAGTCTGGCTTTTTTTATGGCGGTTTTGGAGCAGTGGCTTCTTCCTGGCTGAGCGGCCTTGTACCTGTTTCCTCCAGCATCTTCACAAGGTCCTTTACTGTTGTTCTGGGATTGATTTGCACTTTTCACACCAAAGTACATTCATCTCTAGGAGACAGAACACGTCTCCTTCCTGAGCGGTATGACAGCTGCTTGGTCCCATGGTGTTTATACTTGCATACTATTGTTTGTACAGATGAACGTGGCACATTCAGGCGTTTGAAAATTGCTCCCATGGATGAACCAGACTTGTGGAGGTATACAATTATTTTTCTGAGGACTTTGCTGATTTCTTTCAATTTCTCATGATGTCAAGCAAAGAGGCACTGAGTTGGAAGGTAGGCCTTGAAATACATCCAATTGACTCAAATGATGTCAATGAGCCTATCAGAAGCTTGTAAAGCCATGACATAATTTTCTGGAATTTTCCAAGCTGTTTAAAGGCACAGTCAACTTAGTATATGTAAACTTCTGAGCCACTGGAATTGTGATACTGTGGATTATAAATGGAATGATCTGTCTGTAAACAATTGTTGGAAAAAATACTTGTGTCATGCACAAAGTAGATGTCCTAACCGACTTGCCAAAACTTGAGTTTGTTAACAAGAAATTTGTGGAGTGGTTGAAAAACGAGTTTTCATGTCTCCAACCTGAGTGTATGTAAACTTCCAACTTCAACTGTATGCCTTTTTGAGGCTGCTTTCTTCAACCAGGTATTACACTACTAAGCTGCTGTCTGGTGACTCTAGGCTATATACCAACTGTAATTCCATAAAACTCCAGCAAATACAAGGAAGATTTGTATGATTTGATGCTACGTGTCCAGAACTAGTCCACATCTAGCCTGTCTGTTTCAACCATCTCTCAATCGTTGGTTTTCCTTTCTCTTTATTTCTTATGGCTCTTCAGTCTGAAATGTGTGTTGAGTGCCTTAACATCTGGCCCCGGGCCCCCAGTGTCCTCTTCAGCCCTAAAATCCCTCACACTGTCATCTCTCCTCTTCAGCCCTGCAGCCCCTCTCAAATCCCTCACACTGTCATCTCTCCTCTTCAGCCCTGCAGCCCCTCTCAAATCCCTCACACTGTCATCTCTCCTCTTCAGCCCTGCAGCCCCTCTCAAATCCCTCACACTGTCATCTCTCCTCTTCAGCCCCTCTCAAATCCCTCACACTGTCATCTCTCCTCTTCAGCCCTGCAGCCCCTCTCAAATCCCTCACACTGTCATCTCTCCTCTTCAGCCCTGCAGCCCCTCTCAAATCCCTCACACTGTCATCTCTCCTCTCAGCACGAGAGCGGGTGCATCTCGATAGTCTAAGCTGGCTCATCTCCTCTCTTCCATCTGAACTGATGTGGAAGAACCTGACAGGAGGAAGCAAGTTCGCAGTAGCTTTCTGGTATCCTATAGCTCCTAACCTGTGGAGGAGCGTACTTCACTCCACACTTGCTCCAGAACTAGTCACAGCCCCACAGACCTTTCTGATATGGCTCTTCAGAAATCTGCCCATCCTTCTGAGAAGGAGAATATTAGCAGCTGGGCAGTGTTTCCCCTACCATTGTATAGGCAGGTTCGGCTCCCCTGCCTAGATCTGTTGCTCCCACCTGAAGGACTGGAATGTTGGTGTCAGAGGCCCAGGATGTTGGTGTCATTAGGACATTGCACTGTGATATTGTGTTGTAATTTGTTCCCTTGTTGTGTTCTCAACTCTTTACTCGGGTAGTATATTCAGAGGCTGACGTCATGCCAGTTAAAGACAACATTCAGTAAATGCAGCGAAGAGAATCATAGACTTCATCTGTTTCTTACTGTCCCTTTTGGCGTTGATGTTCCCCGCTTAGAAATGCAGGGCTTTCCCTATTTCCTGTTTTTCACGTAGAAAGTCATTAGTTTCAGATTGTAGTAGTCTCCTGTAACTGGCATTGGAGTGAGGCATTGGTAATCCTTGTCATCCATAGAGCCACAGAGGGTTTGTTTTGCTGCCAAGAAAGAGGACTGAGGAGTGACTCATTAATATCACATGGGAGTCGTAAGACACATCCCAGTGTGCCTCGCTTTCCTTAATGTCCTACTCCTAGAGAAACATATACATTCAAACACATACATTCATAGATTCACACAATTGCGCGCGCACACACACACACACACACACTCTGAAACTGTAGTCCCACATACATAGACTACACACCAAAACGTAATCACATGGCCACAGAAGGGACAGGTCTATATTTCAAATGGGCATAGTTTGAGCCACGCGCTAAAGTGCTTGAGAAAGCAGAGCGAATCAAGCAGCACTACTTCAGCAAAGTGTCAGTCAACAGAGCTAAAGCCTGAGCTGTATGACCAGCCTGCTGCGTCTCAGTAATAAGGCTATAGCCCCGGCCCATATTAATACTGACTGGCCATGCATTAAGTGGGCAGGTTGGTAATTACCAGGTTATTGGGTCGTGCAGCCACCCTCTAACGTGTCAGGTCATGCACGTTGCCACCCAGTTTAATCACCTTGGAAACAGGGGGTGTTGGGTGATAACAACCCCCCTTATCAGGTGTCAGGACTAGAGGTCGACCGATTAATCGGAATGGCCGATTAATTAGGGCCGATTTCAAGTTTTCATAACAATCGGAGTCAGGGTATATGCAACAGTTTGGGCTGCCTAATTTGCCAGAATTTTACATAATTCTGACATAACATTGACATAACATTGAATGTTGTGCAATGTAACAGGAATATTTAGACTTATGGTTGCCACCCGTTAGATACGGTTCCGTATTTCACTGAAAGAATAATCATCTTGTTTTCAAGATGATAGTTTACGGATTTGACCATATTAATGACCTAAGGCTCGCATTTCTGTATGTTATTATGTTATTATTAAGTCTATGATTTGATAGAGCAGTCTGACTGAGCGATGGTAGGCACCAGCAGGCTCATAAGCATTCATTCAAACAGCACTTTCGTGCGTTTTGCCAGCAGCTATGCTGTTTATGACAAGCCTATCAACTCCCGAGATTAGGCTGGTGTAACCGATGTGATGTGAAATGGCTAGCTAGTTAGCGGGGTGCGCGCTAATAGCGTTTCAAACATCACTCGCTCTGAGACTTAGAGTAGTTGTTCCCCTTGCTCTGCATGGGTAACGCTGTTTCGAGGGTGGCTGTTGTCGATGTGTTCCTGGTTCGAGCCCAGGTAGGAGGTAATACTAAAGTGCCTATAAGAACATCTAATAGTCAAAGGTATAGGAAATACAAATGGTATAGAGATAAATAGTCCTATAATTCCTATAATAACTGCAACCTAAAACTTCTTACCTGGGAATATTGAAGACTCGTGTTAAAAGGAACCACCAGCTTTCATATGTTCTCATGTTCTGAGCAAGGAACTGAAACGTTAGCTTTCTTACCATGGCACATATTGCACTTTTACTTTCTTCTCCAACACTTTGTTTTTGCATTATTTGAACCAAATTGAACATGTTTCATTATTTATTTGAGGCTAAATTCATTTTATTGATGGATTATATTAAGTTAATATAAGTGTTCGTTCAGTATTGTTGTAATTGTCATTATTACAATACATTTTAAAAATAGGCTGATTAATCGGCATCGGCCTTTTTTTTGTCCTCCAATAATCGGTATCGGTATCGGCGTTGAAAAATCATAATCGGTCATC